>NC_053028.1:218527348-218639678 GCF_003073215.2 Triticum urartu
ACCACCTGGTTCGTTGCCGCCAGGTATAGCAGCAACGGCTCCCGTGGCCTAGGCGCAACTAGTATTGGCGCGGAGGAGAGGTACTTCTTCAAATCTTGCAATGCTGCTTCGGCTTCTGGCATCCACCCCATCGGGCCCGCCTTTTTCAGGATCTTAAAAAATGGAAGGGCGCGCTCGGTAGACTTGGAAATGAATCTGCCCATGGCGGCGACGCAACCAGCAAGCCGACGCACATCCTTGATTCGCTTGGGTGCTTCAATCTGCTCTATAGCTTTGATCTTGTCTGGATTGGCCTCTATCCCACGCTGTGACACAAAGAACCCGAGAAGCTTGCCGGACAGGACGCCAAAGACGCACTTCTCAGGGTTCAGCTTGAGATTGATCTTGCGCAGGTTTGCAAATGTTTCTTGCAAATCCGGTATGAGGGTTGCCCTGTCGTTGGTTTTGACCACTATGTCATCCATATAAGCTTCCATATTTCTATGGAGCTAGGGTTCAAAACCAATCTGGACCGCCCTTGCAAACGTCGAACCAGCACTCTTCAACCCGAAAGGCATCCGCATGAAACAATACGTACCACATGGGGTGATGAATGTTGTTTTCTCTTCGTCTTCTCTTGTCATGAAGATCTGGTGGTAGCCAGAGTAGGCATCGAGGAATGGCAACAAATCACACCCAGCTGTGGAGTCAACAATCTGGTCGATGCGCGGCAACGGGAAGGGGTCCTTAGGACAAGCCTTATTGATATCTGTGTAATCAATACACAGCCTCCACCTCCCATTAGCCTTGCGCACTATGACCAGATTGGCCAACCACGTTGGATGGAGCACTCCTCTTACCAAACCCGCTGCTTCCAGTTTCCGGATCTCCTCTGTGATGAACTCTTGTCGTTCCAAAGCTTACTTTCTGACCTTCTGCTTGACGGGCTGCGCATGAGGACAGACAGCAAGGTGGTGCTCAATCACCTCCCTGGGAACGCCGGGGATGTCGGAAGCTTGCCATGCAAACACATCGACATTCGCCCGAAGGAAGGTGACGAGCGCGTCTTCCTATTTGTCGTCAAGGGTGGAGCTTATGGTGAAAGCCCCTCCCGTGCCGTCCTCATTGACAGAAACCTTCTTGGTACCCGGCGGTATGGCCCTGGGTTTCTTGTTTCCGCTGGTGGAACTCTCTGGCACGTCCTCGACGGGAGCGCTACACTCCGAAGAGGTGTGCTTGCCGGAGTGGGTGTCCGAGGTCTCACCGGTCTTCTTCTTCTTCTTCCCTCCCGGGGTCCCAGCGGCAGGAGCAAGTGCCCTAGTGGCGGCAGCTGCTGCAACTGCTTGCCGGTATAGTTGGTCAGCGCAAATCAGCGCATCTTTCTTATCGGAGGGGATGGTGATGATCGTCACAGGTCCTGGCATCTTTAGGGTGTTGTAGGCGTAGTGTGATGCCGCCATGAACTTGGCCAGCGCTGGGCGGCCAAGGATCCCGATGTAGGGCAAGGGGCTCTTGGCAACATCAAACACGATCCTCTCCGTCTTGTAGTTCAGATCGCTTCCAAAAGTCACGGGCAGCGTGACCTTTCCCTTAGGTTGGCTTCTTCCCGGGTTGACCCCCTGAAACGTGCCCGTCTCTTCGAGGTCTCCATCAGGAATCTGCAGTTTCTCGATCACAGCAGGTGAGATCAAGTTCAGACTGGCCCCGCCATCGACTAGCATCTTTGTCACCTTGAGGTTGCGTATTGTTGGTGAAACCAACAATGGCAAGCACCCGACCGCAGTAGTGCGATCAGGGTGATCCTCAGTGTCAAAAATGATAGGTGTGCTGGACCACTTCAGCGGCCTTTGGGCATCAAATGATGGCTCTGCCACTTTAATCTCTAGCGCCCACTGTTTAAGCTGGCGGTGAGAAGTGTGCAGCGAGGCGCCGCCATCGACGCACATGGCCTCTGTAGCTTTCTGAAACTCTTGGTCGCCGAATTCGTCATCCTCTTCGTGATCGTCATCTTCTGGCTTCTTGTCACGGCCCCGGGCGGGCCTCTCCTTTTGTTTATCCTTGCCGTGACAGCCCGCCTGGCTGTCACGCTTCTTGCCGGACCCCTTAGCACCGTCTTGGCCCTTCTCCTTGTCCCGCCTCTCATATTCAGCCCTCTGCTTCTCAGCGAGGAGCTCAACCTGTCGACAGTCTTGGAGAGCATGGCCTTTGGTGCGATGGATCTTGCAGTATCGCTTGTCAGAGTTTCCTGGCTTCTCGGCAACCGCCAAGGCCCTGCAGGAGACACATCTGGCAATTTCCTTGCCGGGGTCATCTGCCTTGGTTTTCTTGGTGGAGCCGGTGTCATCAGATCCCTCGACGGCAAGCACGGCTTTACCTTTGCGCTTCCTGTTGCGGCGCCGGCCCTTCTTCGCCGGGGAGGCAGTACCTTCATCTGAGGAGTCGGTTTCCACGCCGGCGTCTTTGCCGGGGTACTTCCTTCCCTCTTCAGCCCGGGCACATCTGTCAGCAAGAACATAGAGTTCTGCTACATCTTTCACCTTGTTCATTGCCAGCTCTTCGCGCATCTTGCGGTTACACACGTTCTGATGGAACGCGCTGATGATGGCGGCAGGGTGAACATCAGGGATATTGTACTGTATCCGGCTGAACCTCTGTATATACTTGCGGAGACTCTCGCCTCCCTTCCGGGGAATGACGTGCAGGTCGCTCGCTTGGCCATGGGCTTGGTGGCCTCCAGTAAAGGCGCCCACAAACTCATGGCACAAATCCGACCAGGAGGAAATAGAGTCTACCGGCAAGTGCATCAACCATGACATGGCATTGGGTTTAAGAACCAACGGAAAGTAATTCGCAAGCACCTTATCGTCGCGGGCTCCGACAGCTTGCATCGCAATGGTGTAGATGCTGAGGAACTCGGACGGGTGGGTCTTGCTGCTGTACTTTTCGCCCACGTCAGGTTTGAAGGTGCGGTGAGTGGGCCACTGGAACTGCCGCAGCTCATGGGTAAAAGCCGGACAGCCGCGGTACCGGGCGAGGAGGAGGCGAGTGCACCGTGGTCGCGGCGCCGCCGGCTTTCCTGCCACTGGTGGGTGGGAATCCGTCGGAGCGTCGACCTAGGGGCTCCACCTGACTCGGTTCATCTTTGTTGGCCACCGCAACAAGGCTTCGGATAGTGGCTCTCCATTCGTCGAGTTTCCCCATAGTGGGAGGAAAATCGAGGAGCAACTGCACGCGCGCCAGGGCTTCTGCTGGCGTTGGTGGCAGCGAAACCTGCATGGATCGCGACACGCTTCGACTTCTGACCATGTCAGAAGGAGCTCTATCACGACCCCGCGGTCGCATGCCATCTTCACCAGCGCCTCGGCGAGTGGGCAGGTCTTCTACCACCCGGGAGTGGCGCTCGGGGCTCTTCCTGCAGCGACACCCGGGGTCTTCGACGTGATTGCGCCGTTCGTCGTGCGCCGCTTGAGAGGAGCGCGCCGTCGGCACCGGCGTGGGAGTCTTGGAGGCCCTCGGATCGCCTTCGGGCGGGGCGGTAGCGATCTTGGAAGGCCCCGCGCCACCCGCGGAGGGCCTGGCTCCGTCTTTGGATTTGGCGGCGTGCGGCCCGTTACCAGGCGCACGAACATCACCACCTCCCAAACTCCGGCTGCTGGGACGGTGTTGGTGTTCGCGAACGGCGCCCCGGGTCCTTTCTGCGACCGGTCCGCTGCTCGCCCGCGTCGGGACGGGATGTCCGGCTTCCGGCGGGCCAACCGCCACCGTCGTCTTCTTCTTGGGCGCCATGACGATGAAGAAGCGTCGAACTAACTGCTAAAGCCGATTCTCACAATTGCGCCCCCTACCTGGCGTGCCAAAGATGTCGGTGGGAACGACACCTATGGGATCACAAGAATCCCTACTACGGTTGCGGGGCGCGGGGTCGTGAGACGAGCGGATCAAACAGATAGCACATGGTTCGTTTATCCAGGTTCAGGCCGTGGGGATGCGTAAAACCCTACTCCTGCTTTGGTGGATTGTATATCTGTGTTCTTGAGCTAGCTATGGGGCGCGAGGAGCTCCAAAAAGCCGAATCCTCCTCCTGGTCGCCTCGGGCCTCCTTTTATAGGAAAGGGGTTTCCACAGTAGCACCAGGAGGTGGAAAGGGAATAGTGATGCGAGGTTATCCCTCGCATTACATGACAAGGCGCATTTAATGCGTCTTGCCCAGGTGTCCTTGCTTTATCGGGGACGGGGGAGAGCCATGTCTCCTCCGTCGCCGCTCCTTCTCGTGTCGACATGCGCCCTAGCCAGCGGCGCCCGCGGTGCCATGTAGGCAGGCAGGCAGCTGTGGTGGCGCAGTGGTGGGTCTCCACGAAGATCCGCATGCCGCCACACAGGTGCCTGCCCAGCTGGTTGGGTCGGCAGCTGCATGCGAACGGCGGTGGAGGTTTGACTGGCGTGGGCCTGATGGTTGCCCTACGGGTGTTCTTGGAAAGGGCCTTGCCGGGGCCCCGGCAAGGGTCTTTCCGTGGCGCAACGATTACGGATCCAATAAAGAGTTCGGAGAATTTGGAAGACCAGTACACCAACGCTGTCAATTTCGGCACGTCAATGACCCTGATTTTTGTTGGAACTTCTAGATCCGATACAAGCAATCTATCAAGGAAAGGCGCATTCTCAATGACCATAACGTGGAACAGAGCTGGAGTGATCTCTTCCCAATTGATGTCTTGTTGCGGGGCCAGCAAGACACATAAATCCATCGGAGATTCGTCGAGGCGATGTGGAGGCTAATGAACCCATGGATCTGCTCAAGATGAAGGTACTCGAGCGCAGTACAGCTGCGGAGCAGGTGCTCCATAGTCTTCTTCGAGATGACAACGTCAAAGAGGTCGAGCTACTTGAGTTGAGGGAGAAGAAGAGAGGGCGCGGCATTAATCTGGGGAAGATAGCAGGAGCTGAAGCTGGCGCGGTGCAGTGTTGGCGTGAGGCAGAGCGCGGACGGCGGTAGAGAGCGACATCGTCCAGCTTCAAAGCTGAGCTCCTCGAGCTGATCTAGGGTGGGGGATAAGAACCACTCGTCGAACTTGGGTTGGACCTTGCAGTTGGTACTGAACATGCGGATGTCAAGGCGTTTGGCTGGCCCAGGGTGCGATGAAAGGATCTTGGAGACTGCAGCCATGCGTTTGCAATCCCCGTCGTAGAGGCAGCTGTCGACGGTGAGGTTGAGGGGGACGCAGCGCCAGAGGGGGCGCCACCGCCGGGAGAGCAGGGCGGCCGCCTGGCAGATTTGGTGGGGAGGAGGCCGATGATGACGAGAAACGTGTCGTCGGGGAGGCTGCTGATGAAGTCCAGGCTCACCGGATGCGGTTTTGGCTCGAGCCGCCTCCGCTTGTTGGTTGCCTCGCCGTCCATCTCAACCGGCGGCGACGCCGGTGTACACATGTGCTGGTGTGTGTTGTGTGCTGGGTGTGCGCGAGTGCGTCCTTCTGTGCATGCCGCCGCGCAGTGGTGAATTGTGCGCGAGTGCGTCCTTCGCGCGCAAGAAGTTTGTCCTCAATGCGCCCTCAATTTACTAGCGTGCGGGGTGCTACCCCGAGTGGTTTCAACTTTGTTTACTTCACCGCGTGTCAGATGGGCCTCTAGTTTACTTATTTTCACCCACTGCCACATGGGCCAGCACACGAAGATACAGAACACGAGCTGACAAGGCAGCATGTGGATTGGTTGACCGGTCAACTAAACAATATACGGAGCTATACGCTGACACAGTGAGCGTATAATCCGTCGGTATAGAGAGTTCGAGTGAGAGGGGAGGCCCGTGAGAGATAGCAGAGAGAGAGAGAGAAAAAGCTACTCCCTCCGTTCGATAATGTAGTTCCAACATTTTTTTAAGTAAAACTTTTGAAACTTTGACCAAGTTTATAAAGAAATTACTTATATCTACAATACCAAAGATAAATGATAGTATGAAGTAAGTACATGTTGTGATGAATCTAATGATCATTCCAGATGTAAATGTTTTCTCCACATATACCTGGTCAAACGTTTCTGAGGTTTGACTTTTCGAAACATCCATATTCTTATGGACGTGACAGAGTCCCTAACAAGAGAGAGAGAGAGAGAGTGAAAAAAGTGTGTGTGCGTGTGTGAAAGAGACATGGACAACACACGATAAAAGTAGAGAAAAAGCGTGTGTGTCTTATGCAAACATATTGCACATGCATCTTCGACAACGGAGGTAAGGTGAGGAGATAGTGTGTGGTTGTTTGGAACCGAGAGAGCAAGACCCCTAGCACGTGGCCAAGAGGGGTCTGACAAACAAGGGAGAGAGGTCGAGAGAGACGTACGGAGAAAATGCAGCCATGGGGAGGAGAGAGTGTATGTTTGTCATAGAGAGATCCCCTGGAGATCGTGATGGGACTACATGGGTGGGAGATCGAGTGACAAGGTGTGTGCGCGATAGAAATGCCCTGAGAGATACCGAGATAGACGTATGGATGGAAGGAGACAATATGTGTGTTCCTATTGGCTAGTAAGAGATAATCATACTTAGGAGGGGGGGGGAGTGCTTGCGCCTATGATGGATTGAGGGATTATGGTACTTAGGGGGGTGCGTGTCACATGGAGAGAGAACAATGGGCGGAGAGTGTTGGATGGGTCTATATGTATAGCGCGAGCGAGACATGTGTATGTGTGAACCAGGGAGATATAAGGCCAGTTTGGCTTGCGTCATGAGCATCTTTTGCCTGGCCTGGGGTTGTGGCTGGATTTCATGCACGCTTGTTTGGTTGCTACCCTGTGAAAAAGAAAGCCCGCCTGGCCTAGGTTCCCTTGCACTTTAATTAGCCTGGCTGAACTCCAGACACTGCAAGTAGCCTGGCCCAGGCGACCGATTTCGAATGCCTGGTCGTGCCTGGTCGTGTGACCACGAGGCTAACAGCAACATGGATGGATATTAGCATTAAATAATTGATGCATGGATTGATTGATGGGGCATTGATGCTTTGCCTGGCCCAGGCATGAACCAAACGCTTCAGCACCACACAAGCCTGGCCAGGCAGAAACATTTTACATCTCACGTCCACACCAGGCAGTACCGGCCATCAAGGCATGAGGGTCAGGTCACGAACCAAACTGACCAATAAAGTTTGAGAGAGATTGAGGAGCCCCGATAAGGCTGAGTGGTGCGTCAGATAGCTGAGAGGGGGAAAGAGATATTCCATCCGCTAGATAATGCAGTGCATGTAAATTTTTTAGATGTCAAACTTTGGAAACTTTGATCAGGTTTACGCAAATGTTATTTATATCTACAACACCAAAGATACATCATACAAAACTACATCTCATGGTGAATCTAATGGTATATGTTTTCCGTACTAGATGTAATTCTTTTTCCCCACGTACATGGTCAAACTTTGTGATGTTTGACTTTTCAATAAATCTATATGCTATGGACCGAGGAGAGTGACTCGGTCGAGACAGATCAATTGCGTGTGAAGGAGAATGAGTAAGTGTGCAAAAAGAGTATGTGTGCGATAGAGAAAGTGACAACAAACGATAAATTAGAGAGAGTGTGTGTTTTTTTGTTTCTTATGTGAACATATCACGCATGCATCTCCGAGATGGAAAAGCGAGGCGAGGAGGTACACAAAGATAGCTAGTGTGTGATTGTTTGCAACGGAGAGAGACACCCCTGTAGCACATGTCCAATAGAGGTGTGGCCAACAAGGAACAAAGGTCGAGAGGGACACATGGATGGCATGGACGCATGGGGAGGGAGAGAGGGTGTGTTTGTGATAGAGAGATCCCGTCGAGATCGTGAGGGGACTATATGGGTGGGAGATCGAGGGAGTGCATGCGCGATAGAAAGATGCCCCGAGAGAAATCGAGATAGACCATGCACATGTTTGTGATGGAGACTAAGATTAGCTAGTCATATACATATAGGGGGGACTGCGTGTGCCTACAATTGAGTGAGAGACCATCATACTTGGCTAGCTGGGCATGAGATTGTGTGTGTGCGTGTGTGAGATGGAGAGAGAACGAGGGGGAGAGATAGAGTTTTAGATGGGCCTATCGAGTGCGAGTGGGATATGCATGTGTATGTGTGATCCAGGTGGATGGAGAGTTTGGGAGAGGGGGGAAGAGCTCCGAGATGACATAGTGGTGCGTGAGAGAGTTACAGGCAAAGAGCCAAGGAATCTATGTGTGTACGATGAGTGCACCCAAGATATCTAGCTTGGACTAGCTAGAGTATCATACATAGTGTGCGAGAGAGACCTATAGATGGTGTATATATGCATGCGAACTAGAAAGACCCCCCCCCACACACACACAGAAAGAGAGAGAGAGATATGGAGAGAAAGGGAGAGGGACGAACAAGGTTTTTGTGTCGGATGCGTGCGACAGAATTGAAGATTGTCGGCGAGAGAGAGAGAGAGAGAGAGAGAGTGAGAGTGAGAGAGAGAGAGAACAGGAGTCCGGGAGAGGGGGAGGTCGCATTTTATGCATCAAAGACTGATATAAACTTGCATTCAAATATTTAAATTGGAGAACATGTTGTCTGCAATCCACACATGAACGGATATATGCATATATCAAACAAGTTCATTAATTTGACTTTCAACATGTTCATGGAGTACTATAATACTGTACAACATGCTACTCGATTGAGGTGTTCAATTTTGGATTTAGTTCACTATTTTGACCTACTGAACGAGCTATTTTATTGAATTGAGATATTTCATTTTGGGTTTGATTCGCGTTTTTGAGTGGGTCAACTATTTGTCATATAGTAAATTGCTAGCAACGAGCATGTAAAAACACATTACTCCCGAGCATCATCTCTCCATCTAAAAAAGAAGTGGCAAGCTAATATTTCAAAATTTGATCCGAATCGACTTGGTAAGGTAGACGTGGATGCTCGTTCTCCCAAAATTTGAACGAACCGTTAAACATCCTCTCTGCTCGGTGGAATTCGCCCGAGCAAATAAATGGGAGACGCGAAATTACCGCCCTATGTGGGACACGCATCAATTGGCCCGTTGTAATCAAGGGTAGGTTCGTAACTTCATCCAAGCGCGCCTTCTCCTCGGCCGAAAGGACATGTGCCGAATAATTCATAAACCATGGTCGGCAAAACACGCTCTCCTCGCCCGAAACAGCTCGCGCCCACTATTTCAAAACACGCTCTCCTCGCCCGAAATCGCTCGCGCCCACTATAGTTCAAAACACGCCCTCCTCGCTCCCGCCCAGAGAAGCAAAGTTACTCTACTATCCCCGACCCTCAGTACACAGACCCAAGCCGAGAAGCCTATAGGCAAGGGTAGAACTGTAACTCCCCCTCACATTTCAGACAAATGCGTCCGTAAGACATGGTTCCACTCCCCTCCCAATTTCCCCCGCCCGCCCCCATTCATACCTCGTGGGCGCCAAATCACCTTCTCCCCGGGAAGCTCCCTTCTCCCGAGCCGTGAAACCTCAGCCCCACCTCCATGGCGCCCCCACCACACCAATTTCACAGCTGCCCTCCTCCCTAATGCCGGAGACGCTGTCCATTTGCCGTCGTGCACTGGGCCGTGTGCCTCTCACTCCGTGTTGCTGGTGCTGCCTTGACGACGGTCGCGTGAACCGTACCGGAGCCGATTCACCCCCGCCGTTGTTCACGGCGCCGGAGCGGCTCCAACTTCGGATCTGTCCAAAGTCCTGACGCTGCTTCGGCTTAGCCGTTGACCGTCACGACATCGCTCTTTCCCTCCCGCCGGTCGCCACCGCAACCGCGCCGGCCTCACCAACTTGGCAGCTAGACCTACCTACTTTACCATGCCGCCAGATAGGTCGCACCCTCATCTCAAATCACTTTATTTAGGCGTCAGTTGTCTGAATTTTTATTCTGGGCCAATCGATTTGCAACGGGAAGCAGCACCCCTCGAGGCGGTGGAGCTCCTAGGCTGCCGGTTGGCTGGTGTCTAACGTAAGGGTGCGGGGCCGAAAGTTCGCCGCGGAAGCAGCGCTTAGATGTCTATCTTTTAGAGTTTTGTGGGTTGAAGGTACTGCCGCCTCCGGATCTGGATGACAGGGAGTCTTTGTGGATTGGCCCGGGGGCGGCGCAACCACGACAGTGCGGTGGGGCGGGGAGCAGGGTTTTGGCCGGGGCCACGGACGACGGAGGCAGGCCACTCTGCCGTTGGTCGCTGGCTCTTCGGGGAAGATTCCGAACAGTGTCAGCCGGGAGGTACAAGACGGCCAGCCATCCGGTGTAGATCAGATAGTACCAAAATAAAATAAAATCGTGTGACCCCAATTTAGTCTTCAGTCAACAGACGTGTGACCACTCTTGTACCTTGCTGTTGATCTCTTAGTGTATTTCTTCAGATCAAAGAGATATGTCGTTCTTAACATTATGCGTTATCTGCATCTTCAGACACACCGTCTTCCGACTCACCACAGCTGCTCCAACAAGGGAAGCATACACCAGAAGGGAGCTATAGTCCCCACTCAACAGTTCCTTGCATCGAATGCGCGTGCCCGACATGCACAGCCACAACAACTGCAGGGACATCGACAAGTCAGCACATGATGCTCACTCCTATGGATGGAAGCCAGATAGGTTGTACCCTCATCTTACTTGTGTGCAACATTTATGGCTTTGTTATTCATCTAAGCATGGAAAATAGATCATCACATTTCATTGTATATTCATGCTGATCTCTTACGGGTCTTGTTCAGGAGTTAACGTTGTTCCATAGTTCAGCTAAGATACTTGTTCTTTAGGTAACACTGTTCCATAGTTATCATCCATCAGCCAATGCTATCCCACAGGCTGGTGATTATAGTATTATACCACTTCTAGTATTTCCTATGTTGTTCTTTAATACTTTTGTGTGTCATCTAGTTAATCTCGAGTACAAACGATGCATATTTTGTAGCTTTCATCTGTGTTCTCCCTTTAGTTTATGAGACCTGTTGCTGCTAGTTAACCCCAGTCCTACTATTTATGTCGTCTCCTACAGGCACTCATTACATAAATCTAACTACTAGTTGTCTTCCATGCATGTCAGATATAATTGCACACACTGATATATCCACAAGAACCTCACGGAGCAATGTAAAGGCCAATAAGCATGATGTCAATGATACCCAATATGATGGAACATGTAAAGGCGGTTCTTCAGAAGACTTGCAGAAAGATGATGAATCCTCTTCACCCCACAAGGTCCTTGCTCTATTGGCCTGTGATATGGGTACAACATGCATATAATGTCCTGGAGTGTATCTACTCTGTTGCAATGCCATGTGCTTAGCATACTGTCATGCATGTAAATATGTCATGCCTTCCTGTTTTTCAGTACCTATTCCATTCATGATAACATGTTTTCAAATTCAAGTACTGTCATTCTACTCTATCGCAATGCCATCTTCTTAATTTGTACATCATGCTTCTGAATATCTTATGCATTGTTATTCATCAGTATGTACTTCATATGTCTACCATACCATGTTTTTTTACATTGAAGTGCTGTTCTAGTGCTCCGTTACAATGCCATCTTATTTTTCAATCATACACGTGTATGTTGCCTTAGTTATTTCTGTACGTATTCCGCTAGCATACAGTTTTACATTCAATTAGTTTTCTTTGCTGTGTTGTCCTGTCGTATCCCTAGCTCTTACACCATACTCCCTCCGTCCGGATTACATGTTGCCGAAATGGATAAATAAGGATGTATCTAGAATTGAAATACGCCTAGACCCATCCATTTTTTTCCGGATGGAGGGAATACATGTCAATATGTCATGCCTTTCTATTCTTCAGTACCTATTCCATCTCTCTGCTGCCGCATGTTTTATAATTAAAGCACCATTCTTCTATACAAGGCATGCAAGGGGAAGACGACTATGTTAGAATATGAATGGTTACAAACAAGGCCTTTGCAAAAGATCCAAACGCCAGGAGATAATAAACCAACTCCAGTTTTTATAGATACTGCTCCAGCACAGAGAAACCAAACTCCTACTGATAATAAGCAGATTCCAGTGGCCAAAGAACTAGTCCGCTCCAGTCCGGCAAAAATATGTCAACTCAATTCTAAGAAGCGTGTGCGTATCCTTGCATCATGAAATTTTATAGCATGCTGGTCATATTTTCTACATGTTTCTTACCCATCTCTCTTTTAGAAAATAAGCTTAACAGATAGAAGATTTTCTGCAATGGTATCGTTTATGAGGAAAGATTCTTGCAGGAATTCTCTGTGCTCCAATTTAGATGTAAGTACCTGTTGTATATCACTATATTTTTACATCATCATGTATTTTGTTAATCGGCGTGAATCCAACCTTTATCTGATCTAAATTTAGTTGTAGCAAAATGTATGATTAAAGGCCACAATGTTGATTTTTGCAAGGAAAACTGCCTGGTAGTTTTGCATCCTGAGCTGCATGAGTGTACTATCTCATATCAGTGGGTTTGAATACTTTGGTTCTGAAGTGGGTTTTTCAGTGTTTTTTTACTGTGTTGTCCTGTCGTATCCCTAGCTCTTACATCATACTCCCTCTGTCCAGATTAAATGTCGCAGAAATGGATAAAACTGGATGTATCTAGAACTGAAATACGCCTAGACCCGTCCATTTATTTCCGGATGGAGTGAATACATGTCAATATGGCATGCCTTTCTATTCTTCAGTACCTATTCCATCTGTGTTGTAGCATGTTTTATAACTGAATCACCATTCTTCTATATAAGGCATGCAAGGGGAAGACGGTTATGTTAGAATCTGAAGGGTTACAAACCAGGTCTTTGCAAAAGATCCAAACACCAGGAGATAATAAACCAACTCCATTTTTCATAGATACTGCTCCAGCACAGAGAAACCCAACTCCCACTGATAATAAGCAGATTCCAGTGGCCAAAGAACTAGTCCGCTCCAGTCCAGCAAAAGAATGTCAACTCCATTCTAAGAAGCGTGTGTGTATCCTCGCATCATGAAATTTTATAGCATTCTGATCATATTTTCTACATGTTTCTTACCCGTCTCTCTTTTAGAAAATAAGGTTAAACGATACAAGGCTTCCTCCATTGCGATCGTATTCGAGGAAAATATCTTGTGGGAATTCTCTGTGCTCCAGTGCTGATGTAAGTACCTGTTGTATATCACTATATTTTTACATCAACATGTATTTTGTTAATCGGCGTGAATCTAACCTTTATCTGATCTAAAATTAGTTGTAGCAAAATGTTAAAGGCGCCAATGTTGATTTTTGTAAGGAAAACTACCTGGTAGTTTTGCGTACTGAGCTGCATGAATGTGTTATCTCATATCACACACATTACTGAATTGTAGTGCTTCTCCGGTTGCCCATTCATTCATTGTGTCAATGTTGCTTTCGTATTACCTTACCTGGCTGATGATAGCTGTGCCATATTGTGTTAATTGTTGTAGGCTAGTTGCCCAAACGTTCGTTGTGTCAATGTTGCTTTACTATTATCTGACTTGGCTAATGATAGCAATGCTAGTGTGTTAATTTTGTGCAGGCTGCTGAAGATAAGAAGACAAACTCTGAAAATAGCAAAGCAACCCCATTGTTTCTTTCCAGTAAATCTAGGCCAGGTAATATGGCAATAACTCATGCTTAATTTGTTTGGTTCCCGTCCTAATTTATGTTATGATGAAGTGGTCAAGACACTCTCCACTATCAATAATACAAGCCTGCCAAAATCTCCATCTGAATCTGTTCAGTATCCTCTGTCTCGAATGCAACGGAATAAATGTATGTTTGTGAACCAATTAATGGCTGAAGCAATGATGGAAATGGTGGTTGAATCAGAGGTGCAGAGTCGTGCGACATAACAACTGATCAATGTTTTCAGAGATAGTGTGGCAAAGCAGCAAGAACTTGCCCACATGCTTATGGGCGTCATCTGTGCTGAGGTTGCAGATTGTGACGTTGTAGATGGTTAGGTTCTGCTCATTTATTTGCACTGGCATCAATCTTTGATTGCCCAATGTATGTAATTTCCGGTAATATATTCTGGATGTGCAACGTTATTCCCTGTATGCCATACCTTTGCTCGTTGTAATGGGCACAAATTATCTAATTTGGCCTAAAGACATGAACGAACTTTAGTGGGCCCATTAAGTTAATGGGCCGTTATTAGGCCGAAAGTTAATGGTCAGACCTCTTACCTCCCGAGTCGTTAACAGGCCGACATCGGAGCGGGCAATAGGTGGTCCCAATTTATTTCATGGGCCGTTAACAGACCGTTACTAAGTTTGGGCTACATATGGCCCAACTATACTGTAGGCCTTTAGCAGGCCGAAAGAGGCAGCGGACTTGTATTGGACCATGAAGAGCATGGGCCGCTAAGAGGCCTAAAGTCAGGTCGTATTGTAAACGGCCCATCTGTGTTGTGGGCCTTTAGCAGGCCGAAAGAGAAACTGGGCTGGTATTGGACCATGAAGGGCATGGGCCGTTAAGAGGCCAAAACTAAGGCCCGACTACAAATGGCCCAACTCATTTATTATCCGTTAACAGGCCAAAAGGCACACAGGGCTGGGAATTGGCCCAAAACTTAAATGGGTCGCTAAAAGGCCAAAACTCAGGTCCAACTACAATTGGCCCACCTGATTTATGGGCCGTCAACAGGCTGAAAGTGACACCGGACCAGAAATTGGCCCAACACTTAAATGGGCCGCTAAAAGGCCGAAACTCAGGTCCGACTACAAATGGCCCATCAGATTTATGGGCTGTCAACAGGCTTAAAGACACACCGGGCCAGAAATTAGCCCAACATTTAAATGGGTCGCTAAAAGGCCGAAAGATGTACATCCTGAAAATTGGCCCATCCATTAAATGGGCCGTTAAAAGGCCAAAATCTCATCGGGCCGATATTGAGCCCAAATATATAGCGGGCTGTTAACGGGCTCGAACTGATGATGGGTTGCAATGGTGTCAAATCTTTAACGGGCCGAATTGGCACATCTCATATGGGTCGTGGGCTTAAATGGACCTGACACAAGTAGGCCTTATATGGGCCGGCCTGCTAATTTTTACTGGGCCGGCCTTTTTCACCAGAATGGGCCACTTTTGGGCCATGCCATGTGTCGACCTATCATAGGCGTCTCCTTTCCAATGAGTGGATGACATCTGTCCCAACGATACACGTGTTTCCTCTAACCAATGATGATTTTACACGTGGAAAATCCCCATTGGTCGGGGCTGTTAACGGGTTATCGGATCCAAAACCCGACCCGATAGCTTAACGGCATACCGTTACGGTGGATGCCACGTGTCGGTCACCCTTGATGAAAGCACTTCTGTGACGTGCGATTTATCATCATGGAAGTGGACACTTCCGTGATGATAATTTTGGTAATGTCATGGAACACTTATACGACAACACATGTATGACTATCTTGATTCTGTCATAAATTTGTCATGGATGTACATGCATGACAAAAAAAGCAACCTACTGTGACAAACACGTATCATCACGGAAGTGTATTTTTTGTAGTGTCTGCCTGCTCGTTGTCACCATCAATCTCCATGCGTGAAACTAGTTGCGATTGAATTTGTGGACAGTGGGAGGAAGTTTCTGGCATGTGCAGAGAAGGTTAGCCCCACTTTCATTGTTACAAATCATTTGTTAGATGTGATTCACATGTTATTCTAAATGTTATGATAGTGTCACAGTTTGTACCTAGTATCTAAAAATGTTCCCATCTCATCAACAGCGCCATTAGAAAATTATTTGGCACCGCTTCAGCAGTTTGTGCACCCACTATTGGTCCACACATCCGAGCAGCCAAGCAGTAAAATACTAAATCTTTTTGGCACAAAGGAACTGGGCATCAGAGCAACTAGGTGCTCTGGAGTCTGGGTCCCTGATTTTTTCCCACTGCATCGGCTCACCAGTGCGGGGCACCGGTGCCAAATGTAGCAATAGTTGTCTTTACACTGGTTTTGTCATACATAGTGGATGGCCTTAGTGCTATTAGTTCTATGTTACTAAATTTGTCCATGTACACACCTGCTAGCATCAATTTGTTGTCATCCAAATACTGTCGCTATGCTGTTGCAGTTATATTTAGCTTCCTCATAAAATGTTCGATTTGTTATTTATAGTACATGACTAAGAACTTGTAGTGTTGTTGTAGTTAATTATAGCTTCTAATGTTTCAGAATTTGGTTGTTGTCTTAGTAGCAATTAATTCATTTGCACATTGATCTTCTTGAGAAGATATGTCATAATTAACCTGTTTCTTCAGTTTTTCAAAATATGTATTTGGTGATTTTCTATGTTGCTAGAAACCCATTTCCCCAACAATTGTTACTGATCTAGTTTTAAATATTATAGGATGAACGAAAGTGTTCTTACCTGGAGTGGGTTGATCAGGAGTGGCCATAGTCTTTGAAGATGTGCCTAACAAAGCTCTGGAGGATGTATGAGGAAGAGACCAGAGGTAGGCTTAGTGAAAGTGGTGTCAATGCTGAACAATATTTGAAGATGCGGGATAAAAAGAGGAAGATGGAGAATGAGCTCAATTTTTTTCAATTAGACTTTGCTAAGATGGTGTTGGTGAAGGAGGAGGCATGTTCCGAGTTGGCCAGTGCAAAATAGGTTCTTACTAAACTGAAAGCAGAGTTGGATAAGACGAGTCTGGATGATCTCAATTAGGGAAATGAATATATTGTTCTAATATTGTTCATATGAAGGTGAACTAGCTATATGTTGTATTGTGCTATTTTCAGGTAGCTATCGTACTGTGATGTTAAAATATATTTATGATGCCAAAAAAGATCCTCGCAAAGGTTTCGTTCCGTTTGGATTCCGTTTCATATTCGTTTTCTGCGAAACACTAAAATAGGCAAAAAAACAACAATTTGCACTGGGCCTTAGGTTAATAGGTTAGTCCCAAAAATAATATAAAAGTGCATATTAAGGCCCATTAAATATCCAAAACAGATAATATAATAGCATGGAACAATCAAAAATTATAGATACGTTGGAGACGTATCAAGCATCCCCAAGCTTAATTCCTGCTCGTCCTCGAGTAGGTAAATGATAAAAACAGAATTTTTGATGTGGAATGCTTCCTAACATATTTCTCAATGTAATTTTTCTTTATTGTGGCATGAATGTTCAGATCTGAAAGATTCAACATAAAAGTTTAATATTGACATAGAAATAATAATACTTCAAGCATACTAACTAAGCAATCATGTCTTCTCAAAATAACATGACCAAATAAAGTTATCCCTACAAAATCATATAGTCTGGCTATGCTCTATCTTCATCACAAAAAATATTTAAATCATGCACAACCCTGATGACAAGCCAAGCAATTGTTTCATACTTTTGATGTTCTCAAACTTTTTCAATCTTCACGCAATACATGAGCGTGAGCCATGGATATAGCACTATAGGTGGAATAGAATGGTGGTTGTGGAGAAGACAAAATGGAGAAGATAGTCTCACATCAACTAGGCGTATCAACTGGCTATGGAGATGTCCATCAATAGATATTAATGTGGGTGAGTAGGGATTGCCATGCAACGAATGCACTAGAGCTATAAATGTATGAAAGGTCAACAAAAGAAACTAAGTGGGTGTGCATCCAACTTGCTTGCTCACGAAGACCTAGGGCATTTTGAGGAAGCCCATCATTGGAATATACAAGCCAAGTTCTATAATGTAAAATTCCCACTATTATATGAAAGTGACAACATAAGAGACTCTCTATCATGAAGATCATGGTGCTACTTCGAAGCACAACTATGGAAAAAGGATAGTAGCATTGCCCCTTCTCTCTTTTTCTCTCATTTTATTATTTGGGCCTTTTTTGTAACATCCCAAATTTTCAATTTGGAATGTTATACATTAGGTCATCATGCATATCATATTTTATTTTGCTTTTGGTTTTGATCCTAGAAAATCCTAAGCAACTCAAGGACCCACGGAGAGAGTTGGGGATTTCGTTATTTACGTATTTGAGTTTTCTCAAATTATGTAAACAGGATCATTTGATTTTATTTATTTTATCATCAATTATTTCTATTACAAAAATATGAGAGCGGGAATAAAATGACTTTCCCAAAATATAGAAATATTGAGGATTTAATAAAAAAATCAAATAAGATTTATTTCGGAGTTTTTCGGTATTTTATTTGAATTTAAAAAAAATGCGCGTTTTTCAAAGTTGTAGTTTGGGCCCAGATAAATGTTCACTTTATCGGGCTTGATTTTAGGAACCCGGCAAAATTTATTTCGTGATTTTTGGAGTCCGTTTAGTATTTATTTTTATTTTTCTTCCGAGCGGAATTTAAAAAATAACGCGAACCGACTACGGGCCGTATTCGGCCTGGACTCCGCCGGCCTAGGCTATATAAGCCGCCACCCCGGGGCCCGAATAGCCCAACCGCCCGCCGCCGCCTAAACCCTAGCCCCAGCCCCGCAGCCGCCGCCGCCGCCGGAGCCGCGCGACTTTCGAGGTTCGCCGCCGCCTCGTTTTCCGTGCAGTTTTTTTAAAAAAAATATTTTCTGTTCGTCGTTTGTCTTTTTCGTCGGATTTTTCCGCGGTTATTTTCTGATCGCGATTTCTGATCTGATTTTCGTTTTAGTATAACTTTTCGCTCGTTTATCGGAATCAGGCGATTCAAGCGCCTGGAGTTTCGTCTCGAAACCCTCTTTCCGAATAATCAATTTAAACAAGTTTTTTCTACTATAAAATTTGCCCTAGAACCAGATTACTAGAACGAAGTTGTTTTTTTTCGCCTTTTGATTTCTTTCGCTTCGTTCGATTTGATTCTTTTTGCCAACCAGGGTTCTTAAGTTGAACTTTCTGGTTAGATCTTCTATTTGAGTTTTACCTGTGCATTAGATGAGTACTTATTGTATGCTTGTTTGTTTGTCTGCGATAGAATACCCGGAGTGCGCCGCCTGTTACGTTGAATCTCTAGGTTACGCGGATCATCAGCAAGGCAAGTAACACTTTGATCATACCTTTTCTACAACCCAGTTTTATTGCATTAGATCAATCGTCACACATTGCATGATTAGGATCTAATTAAACTGTGGGATGGGAAGTAGATGAGGTAGTACCTATTACCTGTTTATTATCAAACCTTTGGGAGTTACTTCTATGTTTGCTCATTATGCCATGCTATGCTAGTAGACGTGGATTGGGTGAGTGATATCCATGACAGATGTGAGATTGATAATTAAGGGTTTATCTAAGGTGGCAACCTAACACAAATCTGGGTGGATTGAGGCACCTGGGGTTACCAGGACTTGCCTGTTTTCTTTTGGACCGCCACCCAGGCTCAAAGGGATCATGAGATTTTTCATACTAGAAACTTCCGTGTGCAGCCACAAGCCATTATGGGCTCTGGCATAGTTGACTAAGTTGTGCGAACTCTTACGGGTAGACTAGCAGATGTAGGGGAAAGTAGGTGTACCAGTCTACCCACATGTAAGGTGCTAGCGCTTCTGAAAGACTATGTCTCGGTCATCCGTCTTCTCAAACACCCTGCAGTGCGAGTAACCAAACGGAGGCGATCGAGTCTTGTGGGGAAAAGTGCGCAAACCTCTGTAGAGTGTAATAAACTAATCATGGTTAGCCGTGTCCCCGGTTATGGACATCTTGAGTATCTAGTACTTGGATTATCATGTGAATCTCAACATGTTACTCTAAAATTAATATTGATGGGTTTTAATGATGTTACTAAATTGGGATTGAGGATGCTGTCAACCATTCTCAATGTTTAACAACCATCATGATAGTAATTAATTTTATTCCTTTGAAGTAGGGAAAAATTGGCTTTACGCAAAAACTGTAACCATAGAGCTTTCCACCAGCCAAATATGCATATAGTATAGCTGTTGCATTCCATTACTCTCTATGTGTTACCTTGCCAGCATATTCCATGTGCTAACCCGTTTTTGGGCTGCAACGTTAATGTTGCAGACTTTTCAGACGACGATTAAGGAGTTTTAGGTCGTGGTTCTATACTCAGTGATGCCGATGGAGTTGATGGACTCACTTATCTTCCAAGCTTTCCGATGTTATCGTTATTAGATGGCCTTAAGCCATATTTATTGTAATAAGTTCTCTTTTGAGACACTCGATGTAATAAGTGTGTGATTGCTACTCTGCTATAAATCCTCCGAGTACTGTGTGGTGTCAGCATTACTGATCCAGGGATGACACCGGAGCACAGGGATCAGACTGTTTGACGTCTGGTCGCTACATTTTTATGGCCTCTTTTTTTGTCCGAAGTCTCATCCCGACTTGTGGGGGAATCATAGTCTCCATCATCCTTTCCTCACTGGGACGATGCTCTAATAATGATGATCATCATACTTTTATTTACTTACAACTCAAGAATTACAACTCGATACTTAGAACAAAATATGACTCTATGTGAATGCCTACGGCGGTGTATCGGGATGTGCAATGAATCAAGAGTGACATGTATGAAAAATTATGAATGGTGGCTTTTCCACAAATAGGATGTCAACTACGTGATCATGCAAAGCAATATGACAATGATGGAGCGTGTCATAATAAACGGAATGGTGGAAAGTTGCATGGCAATATATCTCGGAATGGCTATGGGAATGCCATGGTAGGTAGGTATGGTGGATGTTTTGAGGAAGGTATATGGTGGGTTTAAGGTACCGGCGAAAGTTGTGCGGTACTAGAGAGGCTAGCAATGGTGGAAGGGTGAGAGTGCGTATAATCCATGGACTCAACATTAGTCATAAAGAACTCACATACTTATTGCAAAAATCTATTAGCTATCGAAACAAAGTACTACGCGCATGATCCTAGGGGGATAGATTGGTAGGAAAAGACCATCGCTCATGCCCGACCGCCACTCATAAGGAAGACAATCAATAAACACCTCATGCTCCGAATTCGTTACATAACGGTTCACCATACGTGCATGCTACGGGACTTGCAAACCTCAACACAAGTATTTCTCAATTTCACAATTACTCGAATAGCATGACTCTAATATCACCACCTTTATATCGCAAAACTATTGCAAGGAATCAAACACATCATATTCAGTGATCTACAAGTTTTATGTAGGATTTTATGACTAACCATGTGAATGACCAATTCCTGTCATCTCTCTAAATAGATATAAGTGAAGCAAGAGAGTTTAATTCTTTCTACAAAAGATATGCCCATGCTCTAACAAATATAAGTGAAGCAAAAGAGCATTCTACAAATGGTGGTTGTCTAAGTGAAGAGAAACAGGCAATCCAAACTTCAAATGATATAGGTGAAGCACATGAAGCATTCTATAAAGCCATACTCAAAAGATATAAGTGCAGTGCAAAGAGCATTCTATAAATCAACCAAGGACTATCTCATACCAGAATGGTGCATAAAAAGAAAAATAAAAACCTAAATGCAAAAGATGCTCCAAGACTTGCACATATTGCATGAACGAAACGAATCCGAAAACATACCAATATTTGTTGAAGAAAGAGGGGATGCCTCCCCAGCATCCCCAAGCTTAGACGCTTGAGTCTCCTTGAATATTTACTTGGGGTGCCTCGGGCATCCCCAAGCTTGAGCTCTTGCCTCTCTTCCTTCTTCTCACATCGAGACCTTCTCAATCATCGAACACTTCATCCACACAAAACTCGGTAAGATCCGTTAGTATAATAAAGCAAATCGCTACTCTAAGTACTGTTGTAAACCAATTAATATTTTGTTTTTGCATTGTGTCTACTGTAATATAACTTTTTCATGTCTTAGTCCACTAATATAAATTGATAGTTTCATCAAAACAAGCAAACTATGCATCAAAAACAGAATCTGTCTAAAACAGAACAGTCTGTAGCAATCTGAACATTCACCATACTTATGATACTTGAAAAATTCTGCCAAAATTAGGAAAAATAAAAAATTTGTATAGGAAGAAATTTCAAAAAGAATCAGAACCATTTGACGTTCCAGCTAAAAATGTAAAATTGCGCACTACAGCCAAAGTTTCTGTCCTGCACTGTACAAACCATCAAGCAAATGTAAACATCCTAAAAGCAAACCTTGGCACATTATTTTTATAATACAATGGAATTGTACAAGGGGATAATTATTTTTGTTGAAAAGTTCCTGTAATCAAGATTCACAAAGTTTCAGTGAGCATGAACAAAGTTCAAGGAGCTCTCCCACTTCAACAATGCTTGTCTTTCTCACTTTCGCTTTTCTTTTTGAAAAAGCTTTGGGTTCCCCTCTTTATTTTTGTTGTTTTTAAACTATATGAAAGCACTCAACAGAAATAAATGACTCTCTAAAACTTCCGGGTTGTCTTCCTGGCAGCGCTTTCTTTAAAGCCATTAAGCTAGGCATATAGTGCTCAAGTAATGGATCCACCCGGATCCCAAGGTATATCAAAGCCAATTTTAATTAACAATGATTTGTAATTTAGTAGTGAGCACAAAGCAACATATATCAAGCAATGACGAAGTCTAACTCTCTTCCTATGCATCGGCATGTCATAAAAGAACAATTCATGCACACCTAGTAAAGGCCAATGCATAGTATAAAGAGTTTCTTGCAATTTTATCATGTTGGAAACATAGAGAGGTGGAGATATAGTTCCTCTCTCATAATAATTGCAAGTAGGAGCAGAAAGCACATGCATATTATATTTACCGAAATCATCATGTGCAATGGGAAAAGGCAACCCATCAATATAATCCTTAATAAGTGCAAACTTCTCCGATATAGTATAATCGGGAGAATTCAAAAAGATAATAGGACTATCATGCGTGGGTGCAATAGCAACAATTTCATGTTTAACATAAGGAACTATAGCAAGTTCATCTCCATAAGCATAATTCATATTGGCATCTTGGCCATAAGCATAGCAAGCACCATCAAAAAAAGAATATTTCAAAAGAATCATAGGGATCACAACAGTCATCATAGCAATCATCCTTCGGTAAGCACGAAGGGGAATTAAACAATGTATGGGTTGAAGAGTTACTCTCATTAGAAGTTGGGCACGGGTGATCAATCCGCTCTTCCTCCTTTTGTTCTTCGCTCTCCTCCTCATCTTTTTCATCCAATGAGCTCACAGTGTTATCAACTTCTTCTTCCATAGATTCCTACAAAATATTAGTCTCTTCTTGGACAGCGGAGACTTTCTTAATAAGTGCATTAATTTCATAATTGTAATCATAATTCTCATAGCAATATTTGAGGATAGCTAAATTTTCAGATCTATAACAAGCATCATCAATATCATCAAACTCTTTAAACATAGATTCAATTTCATAAGCACCCATAAAAGCAACAAATTCTTCTATTTGTTCCACATCATAGTAATCATATATACCATTAGCATAAGAAGCTAAGGTTTCATTATCATTAAATTTACATGAAAAGGGAAGGTGTGGAGCCTTCACCTTAGAGCAACAAGTATAATCATATCTCAAGCATAGTTGCCTAGCATACCAATTCAGTATACGAATTTGATCCCATAATAGTTTCCCTTTTTGTGTCAAGCGGTAATCCCTAAAGTATTCACGTTGATCCAACGTTACTCCCATTAAATAATTGAATGGGGTTTTCTCAGGATTATTAAAGTAGTACATAATATCTTTCACATAACCAGAATCGAGGGTTTTAGGAGGTTTCCCATCTCCATGAGTAGCAAGTACACCTATTTTTTTTGGTATTTCGTGTTCCATATCCATAACTAAAGATAAATAACAACTAAGAACAGCAAATAAAAATTACTTAGTGATAAAGCAAACAAGCACACACGAGAATATTCACCCCACACTATTGCTCCCCGGCAACGTCGCCAGAAAAAGGTCTTGTAACACACAAGTATAGGGGATCGCAACAGTTTTCGATAAGTAAGAGTGTCGAACCCAACGAGGAGCTAAATGTAGAACAAATATTCCCTCAAGTTCTATTGACCACCGATACAACTCTACACACGCTTGATGTTTGCTTTACCTAGAACAAGTATGAAACTATAAGTACTTTGTAGGTGTTGTTGGATAGGTTTGCAAGATAATAAAGAGTACGTAAATAAAAAGTAGGGGCTGTTTAGATAAAGAAACAATAAAGTAAATATAGCGAGTGTGGAAAAGTGGTGGTAGGAGTTGCGAAATTGCCCCTTAAGCAATTGACTACTTTACTAGACCGATAGCAAGTATTATGTGGGAGAGGCCACTGCTAGCATGCCATCCCTTACTTGGAATTCTATGCACTTATGATTGGAACTATTAGCAAGCATCCGCAACTACTAATGTTCATTAAGGTAAAACCCAACTATAGCATTAAGATATATTGGTCCCCCTTCAATCCCGTATGCATCAATTTCTATGCTAGGTTGAAGCTTCTGTCACTCTTGCCCTCCAATACATAGTCCTATCAACATACAACTAACCCTATGGTGTGATCCACGCGCGTGCTCATATGATGGGCACCAAAGGACAGCAACATAACCACAGGAAAATTAAATCAATCATAGCAATTCATCAACCACCGATAGGACAACGAAAATCTACTCAGACATCATAGGATGGCAACACATCATTGGATAATAATATGAAGCATAAAGCACCATGTTCAAATAGAGGGTACAGTGGGTTGCGGGAGAGTGGACCACTGTAGATAGAGGGGGGAAGGTGATGGAGATGTTGGTGAAGATGGCGGAGGTGTTGGTGAAGATCGCGGTGATGATGATGATGATGGCCACAGCGGCGTTCCGGCGGCACCGGAGGAGAGGGGGAGAGGGGCCCCTTCTTCCTCTTCTTCCTTGACATCCTCCCTAGATGGGAGAAGGGTTTCCCCTCTGGTCCTTGGCCTCCATGGCATGGGAGGGGTGAGAGCCCCTCCGAGATTGGATCTATCTCTCTGTTTCTCTCTGTTTCTGTGTTCTTTCTAGCTCTATTTCACCGTTTTGTATATATATGGATATCCATAACTCCGATTGGCCTGAAACCTTCGCCGTGATTTTTTTTTACGAATATTAGCTTTCTTGCGGCAAAAGAAGAGCATCAACCGCCTTACGGTGGGCTCATGAGGGTAGGGGGCGCGCCCCCCTGCCTCGTGACCACCTCGGGCACTGGTTCGCGTTGATTTTCCTTCTGAATTTTCCATATTTTCCAAAAATAAGCTCCGTCCGTTTTATCCCGTTTGGACTCCGTTTGATATGGATATTCTGCGAAACCAAAAACATGCAACAGACAGGAACTGGCACTGGGCACTGGATCAATATGTTAGTCCCAAAATAATATAAAAAGTTGCCAAAAAGTATATGAAAGTTGTAGAATATTGGCATGGAACAACCAAAAATTATAGATACGACGGAGACATATCAAGAACGAGATTGGAGTTCAGTACAACATTTCACCAGCAGACGGACGGACAGACTGAGAGAGTCAATCAGATTCTGGAGGACATGTTGAGAGCCTGTGCGCTAGATTATGGATCTAGTTGGGATGACAATCTGCCATACGCAGAGTTCTCATACAACAATAGTTACCAAGCCAGTTTCAAGATGGCACCGTTCGAAGCCCTGTATGGACGAAGGTGCAAAACACCGTTGATGTGGGATGAAGTCGGAGACCGGCAGTTGTTTGGACCAGACTTGATCAAAGATTCCGAGGAGAAGGTTAAACTGATCCGGGATAGATTGAAGATAGCTCGGTCCAGGCAGAAGAGTTATGCAGATTCGAAACGCAAGGAGGTAACCTATGAAATTGGAGATTGAGCATATCTGCGAGTATCGCCTTTGCGAGGAGTGAAACGTTTTGGAGTTAAGGGAAAGTGAGCCCCGAGATTTGTAGGACCATATCGTGTTTTGGAACGGATGGGAGAAGTTGCCTACAAGTTGGAGTTACCTCAAGGACTGTCAGGAGTTCACGATGTGTTTCACGTTTCCCAGTTGAAGAAGTGCCATGCTGAGATGGCCGGCATACCACTAAGAGATACCGTATCCTTGGAGGCGATTCAGTTGGACAATGACTTGACTTATGAGGAGAAGCCAGTCAAGATTTTGGAGTTTGCTAGTCGAGTCACCCGCAGCAAGGTCAACAAGTTTTGCAAAGTTCAGTGGAGCCACCATACCAAGGACGAAGCCACGTGGGAACGAGATGATGATATTCACAAAGACGACCCACACCTATTTTCTAGCCAACCCGAATCTCGAGGGCGAGATTCATCTTAAGGGGGGTAGGTTTGTAACATCCCAAATTTCCAATTTGCAATGTTATACATAGATCATTCTTGCATATCATATTTTATTGCATTTCATCTCGCGATCCTCGAAATCCTAAGCAACTCAAGGACCCTCGGAGAGAGTTGGGGATTTCCCCAGTTTTCAAATTTGATTTTATCAAATTTCGAAACGAGGATTTTGGTTTTAATTATTTTTCTCTCCAAAAATATTTCATATTAATATATGAGAGGAGATAATATGACTTCTCCAAAATAAATGAAATATTGGAGGAAAAATATTAGAATCAATTTTTGCTTTTATTTGGATTTTTTTGCAATTTTGGTTGCATTAGAAAAATTGCACGTTTTTCAAAATTGCATTTTAGGGCCAAGAAAATGTTCATCTCGTTCTAAATATTTTATTTAGACGGAGAAAATTTGTTTTGGCATTTTTAAAATTTATTTTATTTTCTAGGATTTTTCTGAGTTTCGGCGGAATTATTAAAAAAACGCGCCAAGGCCTAGCTGGGCCGAAGCCCAGCCGCCGGCCTACCTTCGTTGCCGCTGTCTCCCGCACGGAGACCGCGCGCCGCCGCCACTGCCGACTCGGACACGAGTCCGAGCCAGACTCCTCCGCCGCCGCCTTGCCCCCTCCCCCAAGCCACCCCGCACCCGCCTTTATATATGCCGCCCGAGCCCCGCCACCACCACAACCCCGTCGCCCTGCAGCCCGCCCCGAGCCGAGCCGCGCCGCCGCCTCTCGCGCGCCGCGCCCTTCCCATCACCGTCCCACAAGCCGCCGCCCGCCACCGAAGCCCCAGCCAGCCGGAGCCCCGCGCCTCGCCGGAGCTGCCGTTTTTTTAAGAAAACCGATCCGGTTTTTTTAAAGAAAAACCCTAGTCATTTTTTTGGTTCGCCGGTTTTTTAAGAAAACCGACCCGATTCAGTTTTCTTTTATCGAATTAATCCGCAATTATTTCTGATCGTGATTTCTGATTTGATTTTCGTTCTAGTTTATCTTTTCGCTCGTTACTCGGAATCAGGCGATTCAAGCGCCTAGATCTTCTTCTCGAGACCCTTTTTTCGCTTAACCAACTTGCACAAGTTTTTGCTACTGTAAAATTTGACCTAGGTCCAGATTAGTAAATGGATCTTGTTTCTTTTGCCGTTTGAGTTTCGTTGCTCCGTTTGATTTGATTCTTTTTGCAAACTGGAGTTCTTAAGTTGAACCTTCTAGTTAGATCTTCTTATTTGAGATTACCCGTGTTTTTTTGCTTGATTTCTTATGTATGTTATTGTTTGTTTGCGATAGAATTCCCGGAGTGCGAAGCGTGTTATTTGGAGTCTCTAGGTTACGCGGATCATCAGCAAGGCAAGTAACACTTTGATCATACCCCTTTAGCACCCAGTTTTTATGCGTTAGTTCCAATCCTCAAACATTGCATGGTTAGGATGTCATTAACTTGTGGGTTGGGAAGTAGTTGATGAGGTACAACCTATTACCCTGTTACATTCAAACCCTTGGGAGTTACTTCTACGCGTTGCTTATATTGTTATGCTATGCTCGTAGACGTGGTTTGGGTGAGTGAAATCCATGACAGATGTGAGATTGTTAATTAATGGTTCAACTTAAGGTGGCAACTTAAATACACATCTGGGTGGATTGAGGCACCTAGAGTACCCAGTGTTTCCTGTATTTTTTGGAAATCTCGGAGTACCCGTGTGATCTTCCTATGGACCTCCACCCAGGCTCAAAGGGAACTAGATTATTCATGCTAGAAACTTCTGTGTGCGGCCACAAGCTATTATGGGCTCTAGCATAGTTGAGTAAGTTACATGAAGCTCTTGAAGAGGTGGATCAGCAGGTAGTGGGATTGTAGGTTTGGTATGGTCTGCCCGGAGTAGAGAGTTAATGTTTCTGAAAGACTGTGTCTCGGTCATTCGTTTCTCAAACACCATGTAGTGCAAGAAATCCAACGGAGGAGATCGAGTCATGTGGGGAAAAGTGCGCAAACCTCTGCAGAGTGTATAAACTAATCATGGTTAGCCGTGTCCCCGGTTATGGACAATCTTCAGTATCTAGTACTTGGAGTATCTTAAGTATCTCATCAATCTAATTTAATATTGTTGGGTTGATAATTACGTTAATTGGGATTGAGTTGGAGGAACCTTCCCAATGATGTTTCAACTACCATGATAGTTCAAATAAAATCTATTCCTTTGTTGTAGGAAAAAATTGGCTTTTCGCAAAACTATAACCATAGAGCTTTCCACTAGCCAAATATGCATGTAGTGATAGCATTATTCTGTTCTTGCTCTACTGTGTTATTTTGCCAGCATATTCCATGTGCTGACCCATTTCGGGCTGCAACGTATTAAGTTGCAGACTTTTCAGACGAGGAGTAAGGTTCGTTAGGTCGTTGCCGTGCAGCTCAGCTATGCCGTTGGAGTAGATGGACTCACTTTATCTTCCAAGCCTTCCGCTGTTATCGTATTAGTTGGCCTTAAGCCATATTTATTGTAATAAGCTCTCTTTGGAGACATTCGATGTAATAAGTGTGTGATTGCTACTTTGTTATAAATCCTCGAGTACTGTGTGTGTCAGCATTACCGATCCAGGGATGACACCGAAGCACAGAGACTTGACCGTTTGAGGTCGGGTCGCTACAATAATATAGCATGGAGCAATCAAAAATTATAGATACGTTGGAGACGTATCAAGTTGTTTAGATGGGTAGCGGCATCTTCACTAGGAAGGCCAGAAAATTGATCTTTCGTAACAAGATTCAACAAAGCGGTATTGATTTCACAATCTTCAGCATCGGTAGTAGGAGCAATTGGAGTGCTAATAAAATCATTATTGTTGGTATTGGAAAAGTCACACAATTTAGTATTATCTTGAGCCATCGCAACAAACAATCAATCCAACACACGAGCAAACAAGAGGGAAGGGAAAAGAAGCGAACGGAAAACGGTGAATAAAACGGCAAAGGTGAAGTGGGGGAGAGGAAAACGAGAGGCAAATGGCAAATAATGTAATGCGAGGGATAAGTGTTTGTGATGGGTACTTCGTATGTCTTGACTTGGCGTAGATCTCCCCGGCAACGGCGCCAGAAATGCTTCTTGCTACCTCTTGAGCATGCGTTGGTTTTCACTTAAAGAGGAAAGGGTGATGCAACAAAGTAGCGTAAGTATTTCCCTCAGTTTTTGAGAACCAAGGTATCAATCCAGTACGAGACTACACGCAAATCGCCTAGTACCTGCACAAACAATCAAGAACCTTGCAACCTACGTGATAAAGGGGTTGTCAATCC
This sequence comes from Triticum urartu, assembly GCF_003073215.2. Lineage (NCBI taxonomy): Eukaryota > Viridiplantae > Streptophyta > Magnoliopsida > Poales > Poaceae > Triticum > Triticum urartu. The sequence goes on from NC_053028.1 coordinate 218,556,823, forward strand.
CTTCAGGGCCACTTGCAAAAGTGAGATCTTATAAAGATAATAAGATACATATTTTTGGTATTTTTGTTGTATAGATTGGAAAGTAAAGATTGCAAAATAAACGGCAACAGAAATTGGCAAGTTGATGGGAAACTAATATGATGTAAAATAGACTCGGGGGACATAGGTTTCACTAGTGCCTTCTCACAAGATAGCATATATTATGGTGGGTGAACAAATTACTGCCGAGCAATTGATAGAAAAGCGCATAGTTATGAGAATATCTAGGCATGATCATAAACATAAGCATCACGTCTGTATCAAGTAGACCGAAACGATTCTGCATCTACTACTATTACTCCACACATCGACCGCTATCCAGCATGCATCTAGAGTATTAAGTTAATAAGAACAGAGTAACGCATTAGGCAAGATGACATGATGTATAGGGATAAACTCAAGCAATATGGTATAAACCCCATCTTTTTATCCTCGATGGCAACAATACAATACGTGTCGGTTCCCTTTCTGTCACTGGGATCGAGCACCGCAAGATTGAACCCAAAGCTAAGCACTTCTCGCATTGCACGAAAGATCAATCTAGAAGGCTAAACTAAACCGAAAATTTGAATAGACTTGCAAAGATATCAAGTCATGCATATAAGAATTCAGAGAAGAATCAAATATTGTTCATACATAATCTTGATCATAAACCCACAATTCGTCGGATCTCGGCAAACACACCGCAAAAAGTATTACATCGGATAGATCTCTAAGAACATCGAGGAGAACTTTGTATTGAGAACCGAAGAGAGATAAGAAGCCATCTAGCTAATAAGTATGGACCCAAAGGTTTGTGCTAAACTACTCACACAACATCGGAGAGGCTATGGTGTTGATGTAGAAGCCCTCCGTGATCGAATCCCCCTCCGGCAGATCGCCGGAAAAGGTCCCCAGATGGGATCTCATGGGTACAGAAGGTTGCGGCAGTGTAAAAGTGGTTTCGTGGCTCCCTGGATGTTTTCAGGGTATAAGAGTATATATAAGCGAAAGAAGTAGGTCGGTGGAGCTCCGTGAGGTCCATGAGGGTGGGGGCCGCGCCTACCCCCTGGGCGCGCCTCCCTACCTCGTGGTCACCTCGTTGCTTCCTTGACCTCCGCTCCAAGTCTCTAGGATTGCGTTTGTTCCAAAAAAAGATCCTCGTGAAGGTTTCATTCCATTTGGATTTCGTTTGATATTCCTTTTCTGCGAAACACTGAAATAGGCAAAAAAGAGCAATTTGCACTGGGCCTTAGGTTAATATGTTAGTCCCAAAAATAATATAAAAGTGCATATTAAGGCCCATTAAACATCCAAAACAGATAATATAATAGCATGGAAGAATCAAAAATTATAGATACGTTGGAGACATATCAACACCTCCTTCAAGGACCAAGCCGTTGGGTCAAGTGTGTCCAGGTGCTATTCCGAACACCCCCATGCTACCCACGTGGGGGCTAAAAAAAGCTGACGACTGGCCAACTCTCAGATACCGTAAATGGTAGTACAGAGGAAAATAATTAGAGGTAAAATAAGAAACATTTTATACATAAGCCTTGTTTCATAATACATAGTTCGGGCAACACGGATACATTCATTCGAAAATAATGTCCTTCAAACACTGGCCCTCTACAATGCGGGAACCTTCCAAGACTTCATCAAAATACCGCTCCGGTGTGCAGTGCTCCTTGCCTGTGGGCGGTCCCTCGGTTGCCAGCTTGACGGCGTTCATCTTCGCCCACTGTACCTTGACACGGGCGAAGGCCATCCGGGCACCTTCGATACATATCGACCGCTTTATGGCATCCAACCGGGGGCAGGCAATGACTAGCCGCTTCACGAGCCCGAAGTAGCTGTCAGGTATGTGCTCGGCGGGCCAGAGACGGATTATAATATCCCTCATAGATAATCCAGCCACCCTATGTAGTTCGGCCAACTGTTTCAGCTGATCGCTAAGGGGCACTGGATGCTCGGGCGCAAGGTACTGCAACTAGAACGGCTTCTCCATCGAGCTCCCCTCTTCGACTCAGAAGAACTCCGCAGCATCAGCAATACTCCGGGGCAGATCCGCAAAAGCTCCTGGAGAACTCCAAACCTGGGTCAGTAAGAGGTACCTTCTCCTCACAAATTTGCTCTACATATTAAAGGCCTTACCCTCCGCGATCTTCTTGGCCTCTTGAATCTCTCGATAGGCGACTTGGGCTTCAACCCGGGCCTCATGCTTGCTTTGGAGGGCCTTAGCAAGTTCGCCATATTGATCCGTGATCTTGCGCTCCAAGGACTCACATTTGCTTATGGCATCTTGATGACCCACAAGTATAGGGGATCTATCATAGTCCTTTCGATAAGTAATAGTGTCGAACCCAACGAGGAGCAGAAGGAAATGATAAGCGGTTTCCAGCAAGGTATTCTCTGCACGTACTGAAATAAGTGGTAACATATAGTTTTGTGATGGGATAATTTGTAACGAGCAACAAGTAACAAAAGTAAATAAAGTGCAGCAAGGTGGCCCAATCCTTTTTGTAGCAAAGGACAAGCCTGGACAAACTCATATATAGAGAAAAGCGCTCCCGAGGACACATGGGAATATCGTCAAGCTAGTTTTCATCACGTTCATATGATTCGCGTTCAGTACTTTGATAATTTGGTATGTGGGTGGACCAGTGCTTGGGTACTGTCCTTACTTGGACAAGCATCCCACTTATGATTAACCTCTATTGCAAGCATGTAACGCCCCAAGACCGATGCTCGAGAAGACTTCCTTAGGTTCCGGGTTTTCCGTGTGTTTCATTTTTGCTTGCTCCTTTTATTTTTGCATTGCATCATGCCATCATATCATTAATTTTTGCAACTCAACTAAATAAACCGTATGGATCTTCAATCCGTTTAAATTGAGGGAACTCACATGGTGGTTTCTCTTTAAAACATACCCTCCCGATATTTAGGGAGATATTATAAAATATTCCATTTTCGGAATCACCCTTAAACACACTTGCATATTCCCCATGTCTTTTCTAGTTCAAGCTTGACTTAAAAACCTTGCCAAAAATTCTCTTCCCACTTACTGAGGTTCCTCCAAAAATCCGAACATTTTTGGGCACTTCTAATTCCTAGTCCTTGTTCAAACCTTTTGAATTAAATTCAAATGACTTTGAATGTAATTCTTGCAAACGCGTCCACTCCTATTTTTCTTGGACCTCGAGCAGCCGGCCACTCCGTTCCTTTGCTCCGCCTCCCCTGTGTTGTGCCAAGGATGTCGCCGGTAATGGCGTTGCTGCCGTCATCGCGCGCGCAGTGCTCGAGCGCCGCGCCCTTCTTCCTTACCTTCCCGCGCCGGAGCAAGCCACCACCGCCTGCCTTCCCCAGTCGCGCGCCCCTGCTCCCTTCTCCTCCTCGCTGTGGTTCCCCGATGCCTAGACACCGCCAGCTTCTTCTCTGCATGAGAAGCCCCAGCAGCCGTGCCTCCCATGGAGCTCCGCCACGGGAACTCCTTCCTGCCTGATCGTTGCGTACCCTCGCACCTTGATCCCCTCCTGCCTGCCTCCTTGACCTCCAGGCCCCGTCGCGCCCTTCTCCTTGCGGAGACCGCCACCGGCGCCCCGAGTGCCCAGCGCCTGCCTCTGCCAGGGCCTTCCTCCTCCCGTGCCTACAGCGACGCTACCCTGCTGCAGCTGCTCTTCCTGCGCGCCGCCTTCCTCGCCGAGCCCCGTGTCGTGGCTCTTCTCTGGCAACTAGCGCCCCTCCATGGACGACCACCACCGCTCGTGCACGCCTCTGGATTCGTCCAAGCCCGAAGATACTTTTGCACAACTATGATGCGGAGACCAAGACCGGCAAGTTCACACGGGAGCCCGGACGACTACTTCCACGATGATGCGAGTACAAGTACCCTCAACGTGTTTTTCGCCAAGTACCACGACAACAAGTACCCCTTCGGAATGCCAAGGTGGATCTCTACCATTGATGATGTTCCGATAAGACCATCGAGTGAACGACTACCTCCATGACGATACAAGAACAACAACCGTTGACATGCGTTTTGCCAAGTACCACTACCGTCGCCCCGAAAACGTTGGATTCGTCAAGTACCTCTCCGGAAACGAACGTGTACCACTACTGTTGTGAGTACCTCTACCGTCGTCATGTATGACTACTTCCACTACCGCCATCGCGAGAACGCCTACTTCCCGCTATGAACTTGATCCATTCCGAAAAGTCCAGCCTCGAAGGTATAACCCCGAGACGACGCCCGTGAACGAATGAATGCATGTTGGATGAGATGCCCCCTTTGTCTGCACCATGTCCGTATTGTCACTCGTTTCCATGCCACTAACCCGTGGGAACCTGGTATCAGGGAGCGCCCCTCCATATTTTGCACCCATCCGCACATTTCCCTTTGCATCGGTATCTCAATCAAGTACCGGAACCCGGAACGTTGCCGTGGCACCGTTACCGTTATCGTTGCCATGGCACCCCTTTTCGTTTCCGCCACGATGACAAAATGCTTCATAATGTTCTTGTCAACTTTTAATAAACATTGCATAAACTTGTTCATGTCATCCGCATCATGTTAACAACTTTAAGATGTTTAAAATTGTTGCTTGCTCTAAATTGCTAAATGCATATGGGGATTTACCGGATTCGTTGTTTGTTATATCCGGCTCCATTTAAATTGCTTAGATTGTGTAGTTTACTTTAGCTCCACCTCTTGCCATGTTAACCAACATTTAATATTATTGAGTACCTAAACGAGAGAGAACTAAATAATTGATGTGGTGCTTCGTCAATATGCAACTCGTTGCATATTGAGCTCCACTTAATTTGTAGAATTGTTTGTTGCATATTGCCATGCCTCATCAAACCGGGCATGCATCATACTTGATTGTGAATCATGCCATGTTTATGTGGTGATTGTTTACCATGATTGTTTGCTTCTTTCTGGTGTTGCTTCTTCGGGTTGGTTCCGATAACGTCGTGTTGTGAGGATTCGTTCGTCTACGTCCATTTGTCTTCTTCATGGACTCGTTCTTCTTCCTTTCGGGATCTCAGGCAAGATGACCATACCCTCGAAATCACTTCTATCTTTGCTTGCTTAGTTGCTCGCTCTTTTGCTATGCCTATGCTCCGATACCTACCACTTGCTTATCATGCCTCCCATATTGTTAAGCCAAGCCTCTAACCCACCTTATCCTAGCAAACCGTTGTTTGGCTATGTTACCGCTTTGCTCAGCCCCTCTTATAGCGTTGTTAGTTGCAGGTGAAGATTGGAGCTTGTTCCATGTTTGGAACATGGATATTTTGTTGGGATATCACAATATCTCTTATCTAATTAATGCATCTATATACTTGGTAAAGGGTGGAAGGCTCGTCCTTATGCCTGGTGTTTTGTTCCACTCTTGCCGCCCTAGTTTCCGTCATATCGGTGTTATGTTCCCGGATTTTGCGTTCCTTACGCGGTTGGGTTATAATGGGAACGCCTTGACAGTTTGCTTTGAATAAAACTCCTCCAGCAAGGCCCAACCTTGGTTTTACCATTCGCCACCTAGCCTCTTTTTCCCTTGGGTTAGGCCAGCCCAAGGGTCATCTTTATTTTAAACCCCCGGGCCAGTGCTTGTCTACGTGTTGGCCCAACCCAGAGCACCGTGCGGGGCCGTCCCTTGGCAACTTGGGTTACGTTGGCTCCCGTACGCTTAGCTTATCCGATGTGCCCTGAGAACGAGATATGTGCAGCTCCTATCGGGATTGTCGGCACAGCGGGTGGTCTTCCTGGACTTGTTTTACCATTGTCGAGGATGTCTTGTAACCGGGATTCCGAGTCTGATCGGGTCTTCCCGCTAGAAGGAGTATCCTTCGTTGACCATGAGAGCTTGTGATGGGCTAAGTTGGGACACCCCTGCAGGGTTTTGAACTTTCGAAAGTCGTGCCCGCGGTTATGGGAAGATGGGAATTTGTTAATGTCCGGTTGTAGAAAACCTAAAGTTGACCTTAATTAAAATACATCAACCACGTGTGCAACCATGATGGTCTCTTCTCGGCGGAGTCCGGGAAATGAACGCGGTGTTGGAGTTATGTTTGACGTAGGTTGTCCTAGGATCACTTCTTGATCATAGTAGTTCGACCGTGCTTTTGCCTTCTCTTCTCGCTCTTTTTTGCGTATAAGTTAGCCACCAAATATGCTAGTCGCTTGCTGCAGCTCCACCTCATACCTTTTACCCTTCCTATAAGCTTAAATAGTCTTGATCGCGAGGGTGTGAGATTGCTGAGTCCCCGTGACTCATAGATACTTCCAAACCAGCTTGCAGGTGCCGTTGAACCGTGCAGATGACGCAACCAAGCTCAAGGAGGAGCTCGATAAAGATCTTGTCCTTTGTGTTGTTTTGTCCTAGTTGATCAGTAGTGGAGCCCAGTCGGGTCGATCAGGGATCTGTGTAGCATTTGGAGTAGTCTTCTTTTATTTTGGTTCCGTAGTCGGACCTTGATTGTATCTGGATGCTGTAATGCTTTATTCATGTATTTGTGTGAAGTGGCGATTGTAAGCCAACTATGTATCTTTTCCCTTATTGTATTGCATGGGTTGTTGGCGAAGATTACATCATTTGCGACATTGCTTTCAAGGCGGTTATGCCTCTAAGTCGTGCTTCAACGCGTGGGAGATATAGCCGCATCGAGGGCGTTACAAGTTGGTAATCAAAGCTTTCCCTGACCTTAGGAGCCCCCTGCTTGATCGAATCGCTGACGTTATTGAGTCTAGAAATGTTTTGAGTCATTCAGGAATTATATATATCGGAGAGTTAGGACTTCTTTTACTCCTCAGTCCCTTCGTCACTCTGGTAAGGCATCCTGACGTAGAGTTTTGACTCTTCTCTTCTCAAATTTCACTAACAAAAAATTTAGGATCACGCGGGTATCTTGGAATCGTTCTGATGGTTTTGTTACGAGAACATTGTTCTTGGTGCCTCCTGTCATTTAGGGGTTGTGGCAGTGTCCCAGGGAGTTGAGCTCTGAGGTGTTGTCGTCACAATTTTATCGTTGAGATTCTGGAATACCTGAGTTTAGTTTCACTGACATCAAAAATCTCTTTTATGCAGTTGTTGGTGAGATAACCTCGACGCCACCCAGTACTGGGGTGGGAGTTCGGGAGTATTGCCATAACTCGTATAACGGATGCTTTTCAAAGGTTGAGGTAGATGATTTCCGAAGGTTTCTTGGTTACGTGTTGAAGGATGGATACAGCTGGATGCAGGATTTGCTAGTTTTGGGTGAGATATTATGCTTCCCCTGTATCCCCAACACCTGATTGCATAACCGGAAAATTTCGGGAGTTTATAAGTGGGAATTCAAGTAGCTCTTAGGATATCTTTCCGACAGATGTATGATATGAAATTGGGGTTCGACGTCTAGTGGTCCGCCTATCCACGGTTGGTTTTACAGTGGTCTCGTTGTGTCTTAAAGAGTCCTTGGCTATGCCGACTCGGGGACGCTTCATATGTCATGTGCACTACCTTGTACATGATGGTGTTGTACGATCGAGCCCGTGTAGGCCCCACCACGAAAACTTCAGACGCAATCTCTATCATATGTTTGTTCCAGCTTATTTTGTAAGCCAATCCTTGTTTTGTTTTCAGTGTGGTATTCGAGTTGCTTCGAAGTCAAATGTTGATTCCATACCTTTCCTAAGCGGTGTTCTCATGTGAATACTAATCCTTCATGATAATCGAGTTTGTCATGTCAATCCTTTTTAACCGGTGTGCTTCTCTTCAAGTGGATCCGATCATTTCAACTTCCGCAAGATCAATGATCAATTCTTCTCAATGGTGTTTGTTTCATCTGTCTCCAAGTTGCCTTTGTTTTTCTCTCCCACCCACCCTTTTTCTTCAAGGACTCAGATTTCTTAATCAAGTATCCTTTGATTCATGTGAAGTCTCTCCATTCTTTTCCTTCATGTTCTTACCCGGTGATTCTCATGAAGATTCTAACGATGCTTCAAGTTCGTCACTCTTCACTTGTTTTCTTCTCCGGTGGATTCAAATCAAGCTTTCGGTGTTGATCTCATACCCCTTTTTCCTCGTTTCAGATACCTTCTCATACTGGTGCACCTCATAATAATTTACTTCTCGCTATTCATTTGTTCGGGAGTGCTGAAGATATCTCAGAAGGCTCGTCTTGTCTTTCAGGATTAGTTCAACCTATTTCGAGGTTGTTATCTCATTCTAGCCATTTAAATTTTACCGGTGCTTTCTCTCTTTTAAATCGTTCTACAGTGTTTCTTTTGAGTGGGCCCTAACCCACAGGTCTTTTTCCAGGATCTTACCTGACTCTTCTATTTTCCCGGAGCTACCATCAAATTCTTTTTGAAGTTTGACGTAAGAATGAATTTTCATCAGTCAATTGCCTTCTTCAATATCGCTTTCAATTTTTTTTCATCGTTGGCTCAATATCTTCGCTTTTGATTATTCCAGAGTGCCTCTACAATTATTGTTGGTGTTTCTCGTCCTCATTCTCAGGTTTTGAAGACCGAAGAAGAGTTTTCCCTCCATATTTTATCCGTTCTCTCAGAGATTCGTGATTCTAGCTTAATGCCATCCTCCCAAAATTGTTTTCGATTGTGAGAATTCTTTTCACCCATCTGGAGCATTTCATGAGTTGTTTTTCCATTTCTTTTCCCCGAATGCCATATTTTCAAATATTATTCATTTATGAGCTTTTCAGCTATCATTCTCCAAATCTTACCGGTGCATCATTCAATACTCTCTAATCAATCCATGAGCTCTTCGTTCTCATGTATCTAAATCCTAGCAAGCATCTTCGTTCATTTGCTAATTCTTACAGGTGATTCACCCCTTTACTTCATTCGTTTTCAATTCTTACGGTGGTTCATTCAAGATTTCTTTTCCTTCGTTATCATATCAATTTATTCGTTGTTCCAATCCTACCGGTGGTTCATGGAAGACATTCTCAAGTTTATGCTATATCTCTCTTAATTTTTCTACGAGAATAAGTAATATGCCAAATACATTGTTTGTCACCAATTTAATTGGAGAAGGATAAGCATAATGTAATTCTTATTCTTGTTTCATCGAGTGAACTCAATTCCCTATTCCAGAGGCTCATCAAATTCCTGATTTCAATTATTTCATCTTCTATTTTCCCCGGAGGTCCAACCTTTTTCAATTATTTCACCATGGAGATTCATCTAAATTGGTACAAGGATTCACCTTGTGTTTTCAACTTCTCTTTCCTTCCGGTTGATCATTCTTTTGTTTAACGAAGTTCTTCATGGAGACTCTGCATGATGGTTCATCAAGGATTTAATTCCTTCTCGAAGTGTTCATCGAGATTCTTTGCAGAGGATCTCAAGCATTCTTCATCTTGCAATCCGGAGTGCAATTCTTTCTAACGTATCATTGGAGGAGGTATTATGTCATTCTTGATAATTTGAGTACATGTTTCATGATTCACATGTTGTTAAGAATGAGATAGTTAAACCCATCAATCTTTTCAAGCATGAGCTCTTCTCAATCCATCAATCGTTTTGGTGGAGTTATCTTGGGTTATATTTCACCTAAAGCCTTCGCTAAGGATTGTTGCTATTTATGGTGCTTATAAACGACCCAAGTTCTTCATTTATCCTCTCGGTGAAATAAGCTTCTCGTCTCCTTGTTCTTACCAATCCAATTCTTTTTCCCGTGAGTGACAGGTTGTCACCTCATAATTTGAGATGTATTCCATAATACCATATCAAGATTATTCCTTTTTTTGTTGTTTTTCCAACAACTCCGTTCGACCCTTCTCCTAAAGATGCCTTTTCAAACTCTTTTGTGGCAGAAGTTGGCTTTTTCTTCTCCATTCTCCTATTTCAATTATCTATCTTCTATTATTTTCTTCCGGAGGCATTGTGATGTTGCTCTTTTCAACCCATCATCTTGTTTTTGTCAAAGATCATGTTCTTTTCATGCCTATTCATTTAACCGGAGTGTTGTGCCATTTTGCTCAAGTTCTTTTCGCCTTATCAAGCCTTTCATCTCTTTTCAATCGGAGTGCTATCTGAGATCTTTCTTACCCCTTGTTACATTCATTCAATAGTTCCGGAGGCAGTGTGTTGTGATTTCATCAAGCATCTTCTCACCTTACCAAGTTCTTATTCAATTCCTTTTATTTTCAATCGGAGTGCTGCCCGAATTTGTTCTTCCTTGTTACTCTTCCCTACCGGAGTGTTTTCAACTTTGTTCTTCTTCGTTGCATTCTTTATTTCAATTTGCTCAACTTCTCAAGGTTCTTTGGTTTCACTCATTCGTCAAAGAAGCAACTTAGTTTTACCTCTCATCTTCCTCCTCCGTTTTCCCTCCGGTGCCATCCTAGATCTCGGGAGGAGATCCTCTCGTAGTGGTGGAGTGTTGTAACGCCCCAAGACCAATGCTCGAGAAGACTTCCTTAGGTTCCGGGTTTCTCCATGTGTTTCATTTTTGCTTGCTCCTTTTATTTTTGCATTGCATCATGTCATCATGCCATCATATCATTAATTTTTGCAACTGAACTAAATAAATCGTATGGATCTTCGATCCGTTTAAATTGAGGGAACTCACATGGTGGTTTCTCTTTAAAACATACCCTCCCGATATTTAGGGAGATATTATAAAATATTCCATTTTCGGAATCACCCTTAAACACACTTGCATATTCCCCATGTCTTTTCTAGTTCAAGCTTGACTTAAAAACCTTGCCAAAAATTCTCTTCCCACTTACCGAGGTTCCTCCAAAAATCCGAACATTTTTGGGCACTTCTAATTCCTAGTCCTTGTTCAAACCTTTTGAATTAAATTCAAATGACTTTGAATGTAATTCTTGCAAACGCGTCCACTCCTATTTTTCTTGGACCGAGCTCATTTTTGTGAGTCTGAGAAAATACCCTTTGCCCAAGTCCCTTCTCTAACCTTTTTCTATTATTCCCTTTCTCTCTTTCCTTTTTTTTACTTTCTGTTATGAGAGAGAGAGAGAGAGTAGAGGCCCCAGTCCAGACCAGCTGGGCCTCCCAACGCCCCACTCCCACCAAGCCCATCCATCACTGCGGCCCAAGGCCTCCCTAAGGCCCAGAAAGCTCCCCCCGTAACCCTAGCATCGACCGACCTCGCCCTCTCTCTCCCCCTGCTCGTTCCCACCGCCGCCAGAGGCACGCTTCGCACTAGGGGCCTCGATCCCATCTCTCCCTCGCAGCCACTCCCTTCCCCCGATCCACTTCTCTTACTCGCACGCACAGTCGCCCCGAGCCCTCACCCTCTCCCCTTGCACGCGAGCTCGACCTCGAGCAGCCGGCCACTCTGTTCCTTTGCTCCGCCTCCCCTGTGTTGTGCAAGGACATCGCCAGTAATGGCGTTGCTGCCGTCGTCGCGCGCACGCAGTGCTCGAGCGCCGCGCCCTTCTTCCTTACCTTCCCACGCCGGGGCAAGCCACCACCGCCTGCCTTCCCCAGTCGCGCGCCCCTACTCCCTTCTCCTCCTCGCTGTGGTTCCCCGATGCCTAGACACCGCTGGCTTCTCCTCTGCATGAGAAGCCCCAGCAGCCGCGCATGGCCGCGCCTCCCATGGAGCTCCGCCACGGGAACTCCTTCCTGCCTGATCGTTGCGTACCCTTGCGCCTCGATCCCCTCTTGCCTGCCTCCTTGACCTCCAGGCCCCGTCGTGCCCTTCTCCTTGCGGAGACCGCCACTGGCGCCCCGAGTGCCCAGCGCCTGCCTCTGATAGGGCCTTCCTCCTCCCATGCCTGCAACGACGCTGCCCTGCTGTAGCTGCTCTTCCTGCGCGCCACCTTCCTCGCCGAGCCCCGTGTCGTGGCTCTTCTCTGGCAACTAGCGCCCCTCCATGGACGACCACCACCGCTCGTGCACGCCTCTGGATTTGTCCAAGCCCGACGATACTTTTGCACAACTACGCTGCGGAGACCAAGACCGGCAAGTTCACACGGGAGCCCGAACGACTACTTCCACGATGATGCGAGTACAAGTACCCTCAACGTGTTTTTCACCAAGTACCACGACGACAAGTACCCCTTCGGAATGCCAAGGTGGATCTCTATCGTTGACGATGTTCCGATAAGACCATCGAGTGAACGACTACCTCCATGACGATACGAGAACAACAACCGTTGACATGTGTTTTGCCAAGTACCACTACCGTCGCCCCGAAAACGTTGGATTCGTCAAGTACCTCTCTGGAAACGAACGTGTACCACTACCGTGGCGAGTACCTCTACCGTCGTCATGTACAACTACTTCCACTACCACTGTCGCGAGAACGCCTACTTCCCGCTATGAACTTGATCCATTCCGAAAAGTCCAGCCTCGAAGGTATAACCCCGAGACGATGCCCGTGAACGAATGAATGCATGTGGGATGAGATGCCCCCTTTGTCTGCACCATGTCTGTATTGTCACTCGTTTCCATGCCACTAACCCGTGGGAACCCAGTATCCGGGAGCGCCCCACCATCTTTTGCACGCTTCCGCACATTTCCCCTTTGCATCGGTATCTCAATCAAGTACCGGAACCCGGAACATTGCCGTGGCACCGTTACCATTATCATTTCCGTGGCACCCCTTTTCGTTTCCGCCACGATGACAAAATGCTTCATAATGCTCTTGTCAACTTTTAATAAACATTGCATAAACTTGTTCATGTCATCCGCATCATGTTAACAACTTTAAGATGTTTAAAATTGTTGCTTGCTCTAAATTGCTAAATGCATATGGGGATTTACCGGATTCGTTGTTTGTTATATCCGGCTCCATTTAAATTGCTTAGATTGTGTAGTTTACTTTTGCTCCACCTCTTGCCATGTTAACCAACATTTAATATTATTGAGTACCTAAACGAGAGAGAACTAAATAATTGATGTGGTGCTTCGTCAATATGCAACTCGTTGCATATTGAGCTCCACTTAATTTGTAGAATTGTTTGTTGCATATTGCCATGCCTCATTAAACCAGGCATGCATCATACTTGATTGTGAATCATGCCATGTTTATGTGGTGATTGTTTACCATGATTGTTTGCTTCTTTCCGGTGTTGCTTCTTCGGGTTGGTTCTGATAACGTCGTGTTGTGAGGATTCGTTATTCTACGTCCGTTTGTCTTCTTCATGGACTCGTTCTTCTTCCTTTCGGGATCTCAAGCAAGATGACCATACCCTCGAAATCACTTCTATCTTTGCTTGCTTAGTTGCTCGCTCTTTTGCTATGCCTATGCTGTGATACCTACCACTTGCTTATCATGCCTCCCATATTGTTAAGCCAAGCCTCTAATCCACCTTATCCTAGCAAACCATTGTTTGGCTATGTTACCGCTTTGCTCAGCCCCTCTTATAGCATTGTTAGTTGTAGGTGAAGATTGGAGCTTGTTCCATGTTTGGAACATGGATATTTTGTTGGGATATCACAATATCTCTTATCTAATTAATGCATCTATCTACTTGGTAAAGGGTGGAAGGCTCGGCCTTATGCCTGGTGTTTTTTTCCACTCTTGCCGCCCTAGTTTCCGTCATATAGGTGTTATGTTCCCGGATTTTGCGTTCCTTACGCGGTTGGGTTATAATGGGAACGCCTTGACAGTTTGCTTTGAATAAAACTCCTCCAGCAAGGCCCAACCTTGGTTTTACCATTCGCCACCTAGCCTCTTTTTCCCTTGGGTTAGGCCAGCCCAAGGGTCATCTTTATTTTAAACCCCCGGGCCAGTGCTTGTCTAAGTGTTGGCCCAACCCAGAGCACCGTGCGGGGCCGTCCCTTGGCAACTTGGGTTACGTTGGCTCCCGTACGCTTAGCTTATCCGGTGTGCCCTGAGAACGAGATATGTGCAGCTCCTATCGGGATTGTCGGCACAGCGGGTGGTCTTCCTGGACTTGTTTTACCATTGTCGAGGATGTCTTGTAACCGGGATTCCGAGCCTGATCGGGTCTTCCCGCTAGAAGGAATATCATTCGTTGACCGTGAGAGCTTGTGATGGGCTAAGTTGGGACACCCCTGTAGGGTTTTGAACTTTCGAAAGTCGTGCCCGCGGTTATGGGCAGATGGGAATTTGTTAATGTCCGGTTGTAGAAAACCTGAAGTTGACCTTAATTAAAATACATCAACCGCGTGTGTAACCGTGATGGTCTCTTCTCGGCAGAGTCCGGGAAGTGAACACGGTGTTGGAGTTATGTTTGACGTAGGTTGTTCTAGGATCACTTCTTGACATAGTGTTCGACCGTGCTTTGCCTTCTCTTCTCGCTCTCATTTGCGTATGTTAGCCACCAATATGCTAGTCGCTTGCTGCAGCTCCACCTCATACCTTTTACCTTACCTATAAGCTTAAATAGTCTTGATCGCGAGGGTGTGAGATTGCTGAGTCCCCGTGACTCACAGATACTTCCAAAACCAGCTTGCAGGTGCCGATGAACCGTGCAGATGACGCAACCAAGCTCAAGGAGGAGCTCGATGAAGATCTTGTCCTTTGTGTTGATTCGTTCTAGTTGATCAGTAGTGGAGCCCAGTTGGGGTCGATCGGGGATCTGTGTAGCATTTGGGGTAGTCTTCTTTTATTTTGGTTCCGTAGTCGGACCTTGATTGTTCTGGATGATGTAATGCTTTATTCATGTATTGTGTGAAGTGGCGATTGTAAGCCAACTATGTATCTTTCCCTTTTGTATTACATGGGTTGTTGAAAGATTTCCTCACTTGCGACATTGCTTTCAATGCGGTTATGCCTCTAAGTCGTGCTTCGACACGTGGGAGATATAGCCGCATCGAGGGCGTTACAAGTGCAACTCCAACAAGTTTAAGGTAAACCTAACCATAGCATGAAACATATGGATCCAAATCAGCCCCTTACGAAGCAACGCATAAACTAGGGTTTAAGCTTCTGTCACTCTAGCAACCCATCATCTACTTATTACTTCCCAACGCCTTCCTCTAGGCCCAAATAATGGTGAAGTGTCATGTAGTCGACGTTCACATAACACCACTAGAGGAGAGACAACATACATCTCATCAAAATATCAAACGAATACCAAATTCACATGACTACTAATAGCAAGACTTCTCCCATGTCCTCAGGAACAAACATAACTACTCACAAAGCATAATCATGTTCATAATCAGAGGGGTATTAATATGCATATAGGATCTGAACATATGATCTTCCACCAAATAAACCAACTAGCATCAACTACAAGGAGTAATTAACACTACTAGCAACCCACAGGTACCAATCTCGGACTTGGAGACAAGAATTGGATACAAGATTTGAACTAGGGTTTTGAGAGGAGATGGTGCTGGTGAAGATGTTGATGGAGATTACCCTCTCCAGATGAGAGGAGCATTGGTGATGACGATGGCGATGGCGATGATTTCCCTCTGCCGGAGGGAAGTTTCCCCGGCAGAATAGCTCCGCCAGAGCCCTAGATTGGTTCTGCCAAGGTTCCGCCTCGTGGCGGCGGAGTTTCGTCCGAGAAGATGGCTTATGATTTTTTCCTCATTGAAAGACTCCATATAGCAGAAGATGGACCATCGGAGGGCCACCAGGGGGCCCACGAGGTAGGGGGCGCGCCCAGGGGGTAGGGCGTGCCCCCACCCTCGTGGCAGGGTGTGGCCCCCTGGTGAACTTCTTGCGCTGAGTATTTTTTATATATTCTGAAAATGTCTTCCGTGAAATTTCAGGACTTTTGGAGCTGTGCAGAATAGGTCTCTAATATTTGCTCCTTTTCCAGCCCAGAATCCCAGCTGCGCGCATTCTCCCTCTTTATGTAAACCTTGTAAAATAAGAGAGAATAGGCATAAGTATTGTGACATAATGTGTAATAAAGCCCATAATGCAATAAATATCGATATAAAAGCATGATGCAAAATGGACGTATCAACTCCCCCAAGCTTACCGATGCTTGTCCTCAAGCGAAAGCCGAAATCGAAAAATATGTCCACATGTTTAGAGATAGAGGTGTCGATAAAATAAAATACGGACATGAGGGCATCATGATCATTCTTAGAACACAACTTATATAATTCTTGTCATATGATTTCTTATGCTAGAGTAATAATTCAATCACAATTTCAAGTATGAATCATAAACTTCATTGAAAACTAACAAACTATAATCTCAGTCATTGGAGCAATTGCAATTTATCATAACATAGGAAAGAGTCAATATATAAGAGCTTTTCAGCAAGTCCACATACTCAACTATCATATAGTCTTTCACAATTGCTGACACTCATGCAATACTTATGGGTATGGAGTTTTAATCGGACACAGAGAAAGATAGGGGCTTATAGTTTTGCCTCCCAACGTTTTACCTCAAGGGTAATGTCAACAATAATAGTTCATGAAAACTCACATCCAATTAGCCATATATACCAGGATCTTTCCAACATACTGTGCTTGCCAAAGGATAAAATGTAAAAAGGAAGGGTGAAGATCACCATGACTCTTATGCAAGGTAGGAGATAAAAGTAAAAGATAGGCCCTTCGCAGAGGGAAGCAGAGGTTGTCATGCGCTTTTATGGTTGATGCACAAAATCTTAAGTGCGAAAGAACGTCACTTTATATTGCCACTTGTGATATGGACCTTTATTATGCAGTCTGTCGCTTTTATTTCTTCCATATCACACGATCGTATAAAGCTTATTTTCTCCCACACTAATAAGTCATACATATTTAGAGAGCAATTTTTATTGCTTGCACCGATGACAACTTACTTGGAGGATCTTACTCAATCCATAGGTAGGTATGGTGGACTCTCATGGCAAAACTGGTTTAAGGGTATTTGGAAGCACAAGTAGTATCTCTACTTGGTGCGATGAATTTGGCTAGCATGAGGGGGAAAGGCAAGCTCAACCATGTTGGATGATCCATGACAATATAATTTATCTCAGATGTAAGAAAACATAACCCATTACGTTGTCTTCCTTGTCAACGTCAACTCTTTAGCATGTCATATTTTAATGAGTGCTTCACAGTCATAAAAGATGTCCAAGAATGTATATTTATGTGAAGACCTCTCTTTCTTTATTACTTCCTATTAATTGCAACGATGAACCAAAACTATGTTTGTCACTCTCAACTTTTATTTCATCATACTTTTTTCTATGTGGCTCAATTACTCTCATAAGATCCAATGATCTCTTTGTCCCTTTTTTATTCTTTCTCTTTTCTTTTATTCAACTTTAGGATCATGCAAAATATCAAGCCCTTGACTCACCACTATCTTTATTATATATAGCTCACGGACTCGATTACATAGAAGGGATCATAAAGCAAAACTCAAAACTAGATCATGACATAAACTTTATTCTACTAGATCAAGATATTACCAAAAGGATCGAACTAAGAAAAACGGTAAAGATAAAAGTGATGGTGATACGATACCGGGGCACTCCCCCAAGCTGCAGCTCTAAGGGGGAGTGCCCATACCATGTGATTATGTCCTCTTCTTTTCGGGATGGTGATGTGAATATTCTTGGATGATGCCTCCGGATCGATTCTCCTCCTCGAGCTTATTGAACTTGCTGCTTGAGGTCCTTTTATTTCTTTCGAAGTTTTCCTGTACAGCCAAGCTGCACCCAGGGTGCTTGCATAGCTGCGGTGAACCAGTGACACTCTTTTTCATATTCTCATAAGAAAGAAATCTAACATTGGAAGGGATAACCGAGTTTGGAATAGCGAGCTCTGCAGTTCTCCCATTGTGATCCAGCTCGGAAGCGGGAAGTGACTTCTTGATCCTCTTCCATGGCATCTATCCTCTTCAAATCAGCCTCCATCTCTTCCTCGTTTGCTGGCCCAAAGAGGTCAACATTGTTGTTTGTCATTGATCTCGGTGCCGATGAGACACCCGGCTCTCCCCGACTGACTCTTGCGAAGACATCTTGCTCTAATCTGTAGCAGCACAGCTCGAAACACAAACAGAGGATAATTGCTGATACGGGAGTCAAAACCCCCGGGAGATTATATAATGATTTTTACCGACCAAAATACGTATTGGTGCAAGAAAACGGAGTCCGGAAAGCGCACGAGGTGCCCAAGAGGTAGGGGGCGCGCCAGTAGGGTAGGGCACGCCCTCCACCCTCGTGGAGGCCTCGTGTCCTTCCCGGACTGCTTCTTATTTTTCTATTTTTCTAAATATTCCAAAACGGAGAAATATTGCCTTAAAAACTGTTTTGGAGTCGGTTTACTTACCGTACCACATACCTATTCCTTTTCGGAGTCTGAAACGTTTCCGGAAAGTGTCCCTTATGTATTCCTCCGGGGTTACGGTTTCAATAACATTGGTTTCAACATTTATAGGATTACCTGAGATATAATGTTTGATTCTTTGACCGTTCACCACCTCGGATTTGTGCCTTCGAAGTTGTTGATTTTTATGGCACCGGAACGATAGACCTCCTCGATAACGTAAGGACCTTCCCATTTAGAGAGAAGTTTTCCTGCAAAAAATCTTAAACGAGAGTTGTATAGCAATACATAATCACCTACATTAAACTCACGCTTTTGTATCCTTTTATCATGCCATCTTTTAACTTTTTCTTTAAACAACTTGGCATTTTCGTAGGCTTGGGTTCTCCATTCATCGAGTGAGCTAATATCAAATAACCTCTTCTCACCGGCAAGTTTAAAATCATAATTGAGCTCTTTAATAGCCCAATATGCCTTGTGTTCTAGTTCGAGAGGTAAGTGACATGCTTTTCCATAAACCATTTTATACGGAGACATACCCATAGGATTTTTATATGCAGTTCTATAGGCCATAATGCATCATCAAGTTTCTTGGACCAATTCTTTCTAGACCTATTGAACAGTCTTTTGCAAAATTAATTTGAGCTCTCTATTACTCAATTCTACTTGACCACTAGACTGAGGGTGATAAGGAGATGCAATTCTATGATTAACATCATACTTAGCAAGCATTTTACGGAAAGCACCATGAATAAAATGTGAACCACCATCAGTCATTAAATATCTAGGGACTCCAAATCTTGGAAAAATAACTTCTTTAAGCATTTTAATAGAAGTGTTATGATCAAGCACTACTAGTTGGAATAGCTTCTACCCACTTAGTAACGTAATCAACATCAACTAAAATATGTGTATATCCATTAGAGGCAGGAAAAGGTCCCATATATCAAAGCCCCAAACATCAAATGGTTCAATAACGAGTGAATAGTTCATAGGCATTTCTTGACGTCTACTAATATTACCAATTCTTTGACATTCATCACAAGATAAGACAAACTTACGGGCATCCTTGAAGAGAGTAGGCCAATAAAAACCAGATTGCAATACCTTATGTGCAGTTCTATCTCCAGCATGGTGTCCTCCATAAGCTTCGGAGTGACACTTGCGTAGGATCTGTTCCTGTTCATGCTCAGGTACACAACGTCTAATAACACCATCTACTCCTTCTTTATAAAGATGTGGGTCATCCCAAAAGTAATGCCTCAAATCATAGAAGAACTTTTTCTTTTGCTGGTATGTGAAACTAGGTGGTATAAACTTAGCAACAATGTAATTAGCATAATCAGCATACCATGGAGCAGTATGAGAAGCATTTATGACATTTAATTGCTCATCAGGAAAGCTATCATCAATAGGTAGTGGGTCATCAAGCACATTTTCTAACCTAGACAAGTTGTCTGCAACGGGGTTCTCAGCTCCCTTTTCTATCAACAATATCAATCAAATTCTTGTAGCAAGAGAACCCATCTAATAAGTCTAGGTTTAGCATCTTTCTTTTCCATAAGATATTTAATAGCAGCATGATCAGTGTGAATAGTTACTTTAGAATCAACAATATAAGGTCTGAACTTATCACAAGCAAATACAACTGCTAAGAATTCTTTTTCAGTAGTAGCATAATTTCTTTGAGCATTGTCTAGGGTTTTACTAGCATTATTGAATAACGTTTAATTTCTTATCAACTCTTTGCCCTAGAACAGCACCTACAGCATAATCACTAGCATCACACATAATTTCAAAGGGTAAATTCCAATCAGGTGGCTGAACAATAGGTGCAGAGATCAATGCTTTCTTAAGTATTTCAAATGCTTCTACACAATCATCATCAAAGACAAATGGTATATCTTTTTGTAATAAATTAGTCAGAGGCCGAGAAATTTTTGAGAAGTCCTTAAATAACCTCCTATAAAATCCAGCGTGACCAAGGAAACTTCTTATACCTTTGATGTCCTTGGGGCATGGCATCTTTTCAATAGCATCAACCTTGGCTTTATCAACTTCAATACCTCTTTCAGAAACTTTATGCCCCAAGACAATACCTTCGTTAACCAAAAAGTGGCACTTTTCCCAATTCAAGACAAGATTAGTTTCTTCACATCTCTGCAAAACTCGATCAAGGTTGCTTAAGCAATCATCAAAAGAAGATTCATAGATGGAGAAATCGTCCATGAAAACCTCACAAATCTTTTCACAAAAGTCAGAGAATATAGCCATCATGCATCTTTGAAAGGTAGCAGGTGCATTACAAAAACCAAAAGGCATATGTCTATAAGCAAAAGTACCAAAAGGGTAAGTAAAAGTAGTCTTTGATTGATCCTTGGCTGACACAGGTATTTGAGAGAAACCAGAATAACCATCTAGAAAGCGAAAATGTGTATGTTTGGATAATCTTTCTAGCATTTGATCGATAAAAGGTAAGGGGTAATGATCCCTTTTAGTGGCCTTATTTAATTTGTGGAAATCAATTACCATCCTATAACCTGTAATAATTCTTTGAGGAATCAATTCATCTTTATCATTAGGAACGACAGTAATACCTCCCTTCTTAGGGACACAATGGACATGACTTACCCACTGACTATCAGCAACGGGATAGATTATACCTGCCTCAAGGAGCTTTAGTATTTCCTTTCTTACCACTTCTTTCATTTTAGGATTCATCCATCATTGATGATCATGAACTGGTTTAGCATCTTCTTCCAAATTTATTTTATGTTGACATAGATTGGCACTAATGCCCTTAAGATCATCAAGATTATACCCAATAGCAGCACGGTGCTTCTTCAGAGTTTTCAATAATCTCTCTTCTTCATGCTTTGAAAGGTTAGCACTAATAATAACAGGATATATCTTTTTCTCATCAAGATAAGCATATTTAAGAGTATCAGGCAATGGTTTTTGATCAAACACAGGATCACCCTTGGGTGGAGGAGGATCCCCTAGGATTTCAACAGGCAAATTGTGTTTCAGAATAGGTTCATGTTTAAAGAATACTTCATCTATTTCCCTTCTTTCATTCATAAACATATCATTTTCATGGTCTAGCAAATATTGTTCTAAAGGATCACTAGGAGCTACAGCAATGGAAGCAAGACCAATAATTTCATCCTTACTAGGTAATTCTTCTTCACGGTGTTGTCTACTAAATTTAGAGAAATTAAATTCATGAGACATATCATCTAACCCGATAGTAACAACATCCTTTTTGCAATCTATCTTAGCATTAACAATGTTTAAGAAGGGTCTACCAAATATAATGGGACAAAAGCTATCTTGTGGGGAACCAAGAACAAGAAAATCAGTAGGATATTTAGTTTTCCCACACAAGACTTCAACATCTCTAACAATTCCCATTGGTGAAATAGTATCTACATTGGCAAGTTTAATTATGACATCAATATATTCTATCTCAGTACGTGCAATATCATGCATAATTTCTTTGTATAAGTCATAAGGTATTGCACTAGCACTAGCACCCATATCACATAAGCCATGATAACAATGATCTCCTATTTTAACAGAAATAACAGGCATGCCTACCACAGGTCTATTTTTATCTTTAGCACAAGGTTTAGCAATTCTAGCAGTCTCATGAAGGAAATGAATAACATGCCCATCAATATTATCAGACAACAGATCTTTAACAATAGCAATATTAGGTTCAACTTTAATTTGCTCAGAAGATGTATAAGGTTTAATATTGCTTTTACGAACCACAGTTGAAGCTTTAGCATGATCCTTTATCCTAACAGGGAAAGGTGGTTTCTCAACATAAGCAGTAGGAACAATAGGATCATTATAAGTGATAGTCTTTTCTTCAACTTTAATAGGTGCAGCTACTTTTACTTCTATGGGAGGATGATATTTAAACCACTTCTCCTTGGGGAGATCAACATAAGTATCAAAAGATTCACAGAAAGAAGCTACTATCTCATAGTCAAGTCCATATTTAGTGCTAAATTTACGGAAAACATCGGTATCCATAAAAGATTTAACACAATCAAACTTAGGTGTCATACCTGACTCCTTACCTTCATCGAGGTCCCAATCTTCAGAGTTGCGTTTAATTATTTCCAATAAATCCCATTTGAATTCAATAGTGTTCATCATAAAAGAGCCAGCACAAGAAGTATCGAGCATGGTGCGATTGTTATCAGAAAGCTCAGCATATAAATTTTGAATAATCATCTCTCTTGAGAGCTCATGATTGCGGCATGAATATAACATTGATTTAAGCCTCGCCCAAGCTTGAGAGATGCTTTCTCCTTCGCGAGGCCAAAAATTATATATATAATTGCGATCATGATGAAGAAGATGCATAGGATAAAACTTCTGATGAAATTCCAATTTCAATCGTTTGTAGTTCCATGACCCATATCATCACATAGCCTATACCATGTCAATGCATCTTCCTTCAAAGATAAGGGGAAGACCTTCTTCTTAATAACATCTCCGGGTACACCTGCAAGCTTAAATAATCCACAAACTTAATCCACATATATTAGGTGCTCATCAGGATGCATTGTTCCGTCTCCTGTAAAAGGATTAGCTAGCAGTTTTTCTATCATACCCGAAGGAATTTCAAAGCAGACATTTTCAATTTCAGTAGGTTCAGTAGGTTGAGGAGCAACTCTTTGCTCTACTGGTCGGGGTGAAGATACCCCGAACAAGCCCCTCAGAGGATTACTTTTCATAGTAACAAGTGACAGTAAATTTCAGCAACTATATAAATTTTCCTTACCAAATTCCACCTACCAAAGGCGCTTCACTCCCCGGAAACGGCGCCAGAAAAGTGTCTTGATGACCCACAAGTATAGGGGATCTATCGTAGTCCTTTGTATAAGTAAGAGTGTCGAGCCCAACGAGGAGCAGAAGGAAATGATATGCGGTTTCCAGCAAGGTATTCTCTGCAAGTACTGAAATAAGTGGTAACAGATAGTTTTGTGATGGGATAATTTGTAACGAGCAACAAGTAACAAAAGTAAATAAAGTGCAGCAAGGTGGCCCAATCCTTTTTGTATCAAAGGACAAGCCTGGACAAACTCTTATATAGAGAAAAGCGCTCCCGAGGACACATGGGAATATCATCAAGCTAGTTTTCATCACGTTCATATGATTCGCGTTTGGTACTTTGACAATTTGGTATGTGGGTGGACCGGTGCTTGGGTATTGTCCTTACTTGGACAAGCATCCAACTTATGATTAACCTCTATTGCAAGCATCCGCAACTACAACAAAAGTATTAAGGTAAACCTAACCATAGCACGAAACATATGGATCCAAATCAACCCCTTACGAAGCAATGCATAAACTAGGGTTTAAGCTTCTGTTACTCTAGAAACCCATCATCTACTTATTTCTTCCCAATGCCTTCCTCTAGGCCCAAATAATGGTGAAGTGTCATGTAGTCGACGTTCACATAACACCACTAGAGGAGAGACAACATACATCTCATCAAAATATCGAATGAATACCAAATTCACATGACTACTAATAGCAAGACTTCTCCCATGCCCTCAGGAACAAACGTAACTACTCACAAAGCATAATCATGTTCATAATCAGAGGGGTATTAATATGCATATAGGATCTGAACATATGATCTTCCACCAAATAAACCAACTAGCATCAACTACAAGGAGTAATTAACACTACTAGTAACCTACTAGTACCAATCCCGGACTTGGAGACAAGAATTGGATACAAGAGATGAACTAGGGTTTTGAGAGGAGATGGTGCTGATGAAGATGTTTATGGAGATTGCCCTGTCCCGATGAGAGGAGCGTTGGTGATTAGGATGGCGATGATTTCCCCCTCCCGGAGGGAAGTTTCCCCGGCAGAACAGCTCTGCCGGAGCCCTAGATTGGATCCGCTAAGGTTCCGCCTTGTGGCGGCGGAGTTTCGTCCGAGGAGATGGCTTATGATCTTTTTCCTCATCGAAAGACTCCATGTAGCAGAAGATGGCCATCGAAGGTCCACCAGGGGGCCCACGAGGTAGGGGGCATGCCCAAGGGGGTAGGGCGCGCCCCCCACCCTCGCGGGGAGGGTGTGGCCCCCTGGTGAACTTCTTGCGCTCAGTATTTTTTATATATTATGAAAACGTCTTCCATGAAGTTTCAGGACTTCTGGAGCTGTGCAGAATAGGTCTCTAATATTTTCTCCTTTTCCAGCCCAGAATCCCAGCTGCCGGCATTCTCCCTCTTTATGTAAACCTTGTAAAATAAGAGAGAATAAGCATAAGTATTGTGACATAATATATAATAACAGCCCATAATGCAAAAAATATCGATATAAAAGCATGATGCAAAATGGATGTATCACATCCCGGAGCTCTTGCTGAACTTCCTCTACCCTTGATTCATGCTTTGGGCGGGTGGCTCATTCCTCCTCCACCTCCTTCTTGGCTTCGGCCAGTGCGTTCTTGAGGGTCTCCACCTCAGACGCGTCAACTGTAAGCATAATTACAAAACTCAGCAAGATAATAAAATAGCAAGTCATATCATTTCATATGTGAATAGGTATCACATACCTTGCTTCTCCTCCAATTGTTTGTTGGTGCGGATGAGCTCTTCATCGGGCCGCTCCAGCCTCCGCTTTAGTTCGGATACTTCGGCGGTATGGGCGGTTGCCGCTAACTTCGAAGCATGTTTGTTCAAATAGACATGTATGATCATCTCCTGCGAAATATTCGATCCTCTGTTCGGCCTTTCTTCACGAATGCAGAACAGAGTCTCAGGGACTACTAACTATACACATGCATCCTTTTTAGATAAAAAGTACTACATCCCATACCTCAAAGCCTGTTAGAAGGCTGGTGTAGGCTTCGTTCAATCCATTTTTAGCGGACCGAACCCTTTCCACTATCGTACCCATAAGGGTACGATGCTCTTCCACAGGGGAAGCACTCTGAAGCGCTTCCACCAGATTGTCCGGCGCGTCCGGATTGACAGAGGTCGCCGGTGGAGTTGGCGCGCCATCTTCCTTCAAAGGAGGCCACTCACCTGATCCCGGAGCCATGTGGGCCTCTGGAATGACATTCGGTTGGGGGCCAGAGTGGGCTTGGCCCCCGTCGCCAGTCTCCATGGGGGTCGGTTCCCCCATGTTCTCGGCAGCAGAGGTATTACCCTCTGGCGCCACCTTAACGGCTTCTCGCACCTTTCCATGGCCCAGAAGGGTCCCTCAGGACAACTGTGGGTGGGGAGGCCGGCGGAGGCGACTCGCTCTCCATCATGTTCGAGCCCAAAAAATTCCCAGAAGACGATGATCGCCGGGGGAGATCGCGGGCTGGACTACAATACGTGATTCTATTTGTTAGCATCGCAAGGCATCAAGCCAGATATATGCATTATCCTTAAAAACTTACGATTCGGCCGAAGGCTTCGGCCTGGGGTTCCATTCGGGGACGGCTTCGACGTCCGATTTTGAATCGTCTGAAAGGGAGAGTTTCCCTTTCTTGGACGCTTCCGCATCTAGATCCACGGAAACCCCCCTTTTCTTCTTCCCCCCTTAGGAGTAGAATTGTTCTCCTCCCCTTCATCCCCATCTTCATCGTGGGAGGAGAGAGCTTCGGTGTCTTCGGATGTTATGTCCGAAGTACCTTCGCGGTGAAGGCCACTTCGGACCACCTTATCCTTCTTCTTGGCCTTCTTTTTCGGCGTCTGGTACGGCGCCGGAACCAACATCCTCGTTGGAAGAGGAATAGCTGGGTCTTCGGGCAGGGGAGCCAGACACCTGATCCGCTTTGCCTTCTTTGTCCAACCCTAGGGGACAAGGGGAAGATTTAAACTTACTCTTTGGATCCATAAATGAAGGATATGATTAGAAATCTGAAAAACTTACTAGAGTGGCTGGATGAGCGCAGTCGTGGCCGAGGTCTTCGGTCGTTGGTGTCCACGTCTTTTGGGTCTTAAAAAGCAGCTTCCATATATCTTCGTGCCTCGTCCCGAAGAACCGCTGAAAGGCTCGGGGACTTTCCGGATCAAACTCCCACATATGGAGAGTCTGGCGTTGGCAGGGGAGAATCCGGCGAAATAGCATCACCTGGATCACACTGGCAAGGCTGGTGTTCTTCTCCACCATGCTCTTGATGCGTTTTTGCAGCATCATCACCTCGCCGAATGACGCCCAATCTAGGCCCTTCTTCAGCCATGATGTGAGCCGCATTGGTGGACCGGTTTTGAACTCAGGAGTGGCGGCCCAGGTGGCATCACGATGTTCCGTAACATAGAACCACTCAGGTTACCACCCCTTCACGGTCTCTATGAAGGTGACGTTAGGGAGCTTGCTCACCATGGCATCGCCGCACTCCGCGTGTTGACCCTCGACCACCTTCGGCTTCACATTGAAGACCTTGAGCCATAGGCCAAAGTGGAGGGAGGGTGCGGAAGAACACCTCGCACACGATGATGAACGCTGAGATGTTGAGGAATGAATTTGGGGCTAGATCATGGAAATCTAGCCCATAATAGAACATGAGTCCGCGGACAAAAGGGTGAAGAGGAAACCCTAGCACGCGAAGGAAGTGGGGGATGAATACTCCCCTTTCATTGGGCTCTGGTGTGGGAATGAACTACTTTTTGGCAAGGAGACGATGGGCGATTTCCTTGGCTAAATACCCCGCTTCCCGGAGTTCCTTGATGTTCTCCTCTATGACGGAGGAGGCCATCCACTTGCCTTGCGCTCCAGATCTGGGCATCGTCGGATGTTAGTTGGGGATGGAAGGGGTTGAAGTTGGGACACTTGAGCTCAAGGATAGACGGGCTGATGATTGTCGGATTTCGGGTTCCGGCAGACCCTTGAGGTTCGAACGCTGGGGTGCGCACGGAGATTTCGCCTTCTAACTACCTGCACCCCTCCGCCTCGCTAAGATCTAAGCTATGGAAAGAACAGCACGAGAGACACAGGGTTTATACTGGTTCGGGCCACCGTTGTGGTGTAATACCCTACTCCAGTGTGTGGTGTGGTGGATTGCCTCTTGGGCTGATGATGATGAGCAATATAAGGAAGAACAGCCTCGTGAGGGTCTGTTCTTGGCTGTGGGGATGAACTGCTAGGAGGAGTTCAATCACCCTTCTCTCTCCGTGTGATGCTACTTGATCCGATCCCAGCTTGTTTCTGGGTTGGCCAATTCTCGATCTGCCCTACCCTAGGGGTGGCTAGTCCTATTTATAGGCAAAGGCCTTGGGTCTCTTCCCAAATATTGAGCGGGAAGGGCGCCAACAATTGGCCATTTTGGAGGGGAACATCTGGTACACTTATCCTGACTAAAGTTGGTCCTCGCCTGCAAAAGACTCTGGTGGTGACGTTGGCTTGGGCTCCACAATGACTTCCTCCCTGCCGTTGGACTGGTCTTGTTCTTGTTGCACCGAAACGGGTGCCTTTGCTTGATGCTCTCGCCTGCGCTTGCTCCCTTTGCACCAAAGAGGAAAGGAGGACACTGCACGGCTGGCGCCCGCCTGGCGCCTTTGGTCATCATGGCTTGCGTCACGGGCACCTCGTGAGGTACCTCGCCTTGATCTCTCCGCCTCCTCGCGAGCCAGCCTGATGAGGCCGTGCCTGAGGAAGCTCCGTGTTGTCCGCCCCGCGAGACTTGGCCCCTCGCGAGGGTCTTGGGTCTGTGTTGATGAAGATGGGCCGTGATGGGCCCCCCTTTGAGCCACGCCGCAGGCCGCAGGCAGGCAAGTCTGGGGACCCCCGTTCCCAGAACGTCGACAGTAGCCCCCGGGCCCAAGGCGCGCCCGGACTTGGCCGTGCAGGGAGGCGAAAGGGCAAGGGCGAAGCGCTACGGGCCCTAACAGCCTGCGGCCTTAGGCGCCGCGTGGCGGTTGATTGGGCGTGGGCGGCACTGTTCCCCCACGCCCCCTTATTTTGCGCCATGCTAGGCGGACTCGTAGTCGTACACAGCCACTCCCCTTTCTGTTGCTCGAGCGCCCTCTGTCCTTCCTCCTCTCCAACTCCAGCTGCTGTTTTCAACCCAATCTCGAACCTTCCCCCCTTCCTATCGCTATGGCTTCGACGAAGAAGGGAAGAGGGAAGAAACCCATGCCTCCGCCTTGCTCGCCGCCATTGGCGGCCCCCGCCGAGGGCTTGGGCAAGGTCAGCTCGGCTCTGACACTATCTTCAACGAATGCGGGAGGACGACGGCCTGGCCCGCGTCCCACTTCTCCATCGACAGGATAGTCACCAAGGTCCCGTATTTTGCCGACGCCCTGTGGGCGGGTCTGGTTCCCCCCTTTTCTGATTTCTTCAATGCCATGCTTTCCCACTATCAGATCCACATGATGCATCTGGGTCCTGAATCCATCACCCTCCTTTCAGTCTTCGCCTTTGTTTGCGAGGCAATGATGGGCATCTTTCCTTCGGTTGCCTTGCTGCGCCACTTCTTCTCTCTGCGCCTTGTCGACCCTACCCAATGCTGGGCATGCGTAAGCTTCGTTGCCGCGTCTGAGACAGCGTCCTCAGGGATTGACTTCAGGCTCCCTCTGCCCGCGGCTGGGTTCCGCGAGCGGTGGCTGTATGTGGATGCAGGGGTGCCCAGCCCCCTGCTATCGGAGCCAACTTCGCCTGCTGTCCCCAATTCGGGCTGGGGCCAGGAGACACTTGAGAGCCCCCGACTTGTCTTCCTCTGGCACCGCTTCGCGTTCTTGAGGTCGCTTGGCGTGATAGCGCCCAAGGTGGTGAAGGAGTTCCTGCTACGCCGCGTTGCTCCTCTCCAACGCCACTCCCGCCGGATGTGGGCCTTCAGCGGGCGTGATGATCGTATGAGGCTCCAGGAAGAGGACCTGACGCCTGAAGTGCTGAGGACAGCGCTCTTGATCCTGACTGGGGACCCCAACCCTGGCAGCATCCAGCAGGGAGGGGCCTTGATGTACCTCTACCAGAACAAGGGCGATTTTGTGAATCAGATGCCTATCTTTGATGAGTGGGGGAAGGGCCCCGCCGGCCTCCAGGGGCCTCGCGAGAACCCAGTGATGGTGACTGCCCTTCCAGTCGGCCAAGGCGACTCTTCCTCAAGTGGCGGAGCAGGGAGGCATGAGGCGCCAGAGGCCGAGGGGGCTCCCGGCGGGGTGACAGCGCCGGGCGGTGCTCATGAGGGAGCAGCTCTTGGGGCCTGTGCCGCTGAGGCTGAGGGTGGCAAGCAGCTGCCCTCAGCGCCTGCGACTGAGGCCCCTAAAGCTCCAGCCGCTTCTCTTGGCGAGGCGATTGGCAGCGCGCATCAGGCAGGCGCCCCTGACACGGATCTCCTTGACGCTCCGTCTTCGTCGCAGGTTGATCCCTGCGCTCAACTCTTGGGCCGCTTCCGCGTGGACTTTGAGGCCCTCCGGAAGAGAAGGGAGGCCCTGGGTGATGATTACCCTTGTCGCCTGCTGAAGCATAGGAAGTACTTCGCCACTGATGAGTAAGCCTTCTCCTTTCCTAGCTCCCGATCCTTCTGTTGCTTTTACTGATCCTTGCTCCGCAGGCCCCTTCCAGACGAGCTCGCGGAGATGGCTGAGGTGCCATCTCCCTTGGCCTCGCCCCCTCCATCGTCCTCAAGCGCTCCGAGCAGTAGAGCCCTTGCGGTGAGGGCGATTGGAGAGGCGAACCGTCCTGAGGCGCATCGTGGCCCTGCGCTCCTCGCGATCCTCCTTCGCGGGCCTTCTCGTGGCATAGCCAGCCTGCTGTGGGCTTCTCGCCTGGTCGTGGACTGCGATTGGCTGAGGCGCTCCCTGCGCTCTTCATCTGGGGACGGGCTGGCTCCAGGCCGGGCTTCTGGCGTGGCGTGCCCGGCCGTCGCGAGGGTGCCAGCCCCCAGCCCCTGCCCGGAGGGGGAGTGCTGATTCGTGGCCCCCGGCGCTTGCTCGGGGCAGATGATGGTGTGGAAGACATGCTCGAGCGCACCTGGGAGCGTCACGCTCTTCGCCAAGGATTCCTTTGAAGGGCGGCTGACGCGGTGAGCCTGCTTGGTGAGGAGCTTGCTGATGAAGACGCACGCCTTGAGGCCGAGGGCCTGCGCCTGGCTGCAGAGAGGCGCGAGCTGGAGGGCGCCATCGCCCTTGTGCGCCATCAGCGCGATCTTGACGACGCAGAGGCCAAGGCGTCGCTGGTGGCCTCTCGGGAGGCCCGATCTTGGGCCGCTGAGGAGGCCCGGGAAGCTGACCGGCGGCGAGAGGCGGCGGAGGAGCGGGCTCGAGAGCTCCTGGCCTGGTGCCACTCACTGGAGGAGCAAGTGGAGCTGCGCGAGGCAGCCCTCGCGTCAATGAAGGTGGCCTCCGGCGACCCAGCAGAGCTCCAGAAGCGTGAGGAGGCGCTGACGCTGGAAGCCGCCGAACGTACCCGCGAGTACGAGCGTCTGGAGACGAGGGAGCGCTTGGTGACACAGGCAGAGGATGATGTCGCTGCACGGGAAGCCTGTGTCCTGGAAGAGGTCGGACGTCGGGTGGCGATGGCGCGCTCGAACCTCGAGCACGAGTTCGAGGAGAGGCTGGAGTTGATCCGGGCCGAGGCTGAAGGTAGGACTGCTGCCTTAAGGGCCAAGCTGAAGGAAGCGACGCGGCGGGCTGATGCTTTTCGAGCCGCCCTTGAGGTAGCGCAAGGGGAGTCAACCACCTCCCAGGCCGAGGTGCTCCTTCTTCGCCAGCGGGTGGAGGAGGCTGAGGTCGTCTCTCGCCAGAATGCGGACGAGATACGTCAGCGGCGGATCCTGGAGCATGAGCACGACCCCATGCTCACCACGCTCCGGGAGAGAGCCAACACAGCCTTGGGCAACATCTGCGAGGCAGCTGTTGGCGAGCCACACGCAGTCAACTACGCTGACAACCTTCAGTTCTTCACCGACGTGGTGACGCAGCAGGAGGCGCGGTCAGTCAGGGCCGACAGGTTGGTGGAGGAGAGGAGCCGCGCCCTGCTCGGGCACGGATTTTCTCGCGTGATCGTGGCTGCCGACGAGGGCGGTGTGGTGAACGGCCCTGACGCCGCTGGCGGCGACGCAGACAGCGATGGCGAGTTCAGCGACGCCAGCAACGGTTCGGGTGGTGCTCCTGAGAACGCATTGGGGGATTTATCCGACTGATCATGCACCGTTCCTGTTTCCTTACCCTGCATAAATAGAACTCAGGTTTTGGCCTGATGGCTGTGAGAGCATTTTGGAGGGGGAGCCCCTCATGTAAAACTTGCGTTCTTCGTACTAGTAGACGTTACATTGCCCATGCGCCCGCGCCAAGTGGTTGGCTTAAGCGACACGCTGGTCCGCTAGTTTACCTTTGTCCCGTGCGGGCCCTGAGTTAGCCTGTGGGAGGCTGTGGTGTCCCGAGTGTTCCCTGATCGAATCCGTAGGATCTGCAGTAAAAAACCCTCCTGAGAGGACGCGGCGGCGGCAGTCTGGGCTGCGCGCAAGCTAGGCCTGACCCGGCTCGCAAGGGGCTCACGAGGGGAGGTAGCTGAGGCGAAGTGGTAACCAAAACGCGAGAAATTGCTCGAACGAGACTAAGCACCCCTTCCCCGAATGCACGCAAATCTCAAATTCGAATCCAACTTAAATCCAGTGGGGGAAAGTGACAACCAAAGGGAAAAGCAACGAAAGCAGACAAAAGGCCGCGTCCTGCACCTAATCTAGTCTTGGACGTCTTCTCACCAGCGCGGAGCTAAGTGCTGCCACTGGGCGTGGGAGGGAGCCCCAGGGCCTGAGGCCGGCACCCCTGAGACTCCGGGGCGTGTACAGCCCCACTCATTATTACGTGAGAGTGTCAAGGGCGGGGAGCTTCACAGGCACTGGGCCTTCTTCACAGGTACCGGCCTTGCTTCATATCGCCAAACGAGGGCCCCGCCTTGCGCCACACTCTAGTGCCATCAACGACGACCGGAAACCAGGACGCCGCCGATGGGGTAGAGCGGTCGCCAGCGGTTCCCCCGACGACCACGGGTCCTCCGCCAGGGGCAGGCCCTGAGGCACCTCCCCAGCAGAGGGCCTACCTCCTGAGAACACCTTGCTCCGAACGCCACGGTGGTGATGTCGGATCTTGGCCCCTCTCCTGCAGCCCCCTGCGCCCTCCTCCCGAGGGGTAGGAGACTGTGGGAGCGGGGCAGCTGCTCGCTGTGGCAACCTGCACCTCCTGCGATCCATGATTAGCGTATGCCTGCTCCTGAGGAATTAGCGGTACCCGATAATCGTTGCCTCCAGCATGGCCAGTGGGACCGTCCCGGGGCTCCTGGAAGGGCTCAGCTTCTGGCGCCTCGTCCCCCCAGCTTGGGCTGAGGAGTGAGCCTTGTTCGCCCTCGTGAGGGTGTCCTTGGTCCATCATGAGGGGCACGTATTCTTCTGGCGCCATCATCCCGAAGGCCATGCCGTAGTGCTCCGCGTGCCACGCAGCTCTACTTGACGCGCCCACCGTGGGGTGGTAGCGCGGCTGTCCACTGGGGCCGTGGGTCGCGTCGAGTCCTTCTTCTTCGCGGACTGGGAGCGGGGGCAGCGCCGCCGCCGGTCCGGTGCCGACAGCTTCGCGAGCGTTGGAGTAGCCCTGGAGCCCCCGCGCGGGCCGCCCTGGGCCTGAGATGCGAGCTGGGTGCAGAAGGGGTGAGCCCCCGAGGCGGCGAAGCCCAGGAGCTCTGCCACCCGCTCCAGCAGCACGTCGCGGCCGCCCTCTAGCAGCCTGCACTACAGCAGCTCTCGGGCCACCGTGAGCGCGGCCCTCGAGTTCGCCTGCTCCCGGCGGGTGTACGGTGTCGTGGTTGCAGCGTGATTGGAGGCCCTTGCTGCCGACCGCGCCTGCCGCGGTGTGAGAGCTGTCGAAGCCTGTCCGCGTCGCCCGCGGCCCGCAGTGCCCTGCGGACCACGAGCTGCCTGGGGCACGGGGTCGCCCGAGGCGAGCGGCTCTGCGCGGGCGGGCCACGCCGCCCATGGATCTGGGTTGCCCGCCTGGTCGACGGACATGGTGATGACGACGCGACGGGACACGAAGCGGTAGAAGGTGGATTCCGACGCACCCCTACCTGGCGCGCCAAATGTCGGATTTCGGGTTCCGGCAGACCCTTGAGGTTCGAACACAGGGGTGCGCGCGGAGATTTCGCCTTCTACCTACCTGCACCCCTCCGCCTCGCTAAGATCTAAGCTATGGAAAGAACAGCACGAGAGACACATGGTTTATACTGGTTCGGGCCACCGTTGTGGTGTAATACCCTACTCCAGTGTGTGGTGTGGTGGATTGCCTGTTGGGCTAATGATGATGAGCAATACAAGGAAGAACAGCCTCGCGAGGGTCTGTTCTTGGCTGTGGGGATGAACTCCTAGGAGGAGTTCAATCACCCTTCTCTCTCTCCGTGTGATGCTACTCGATCCGATCCCAGCTTGTTTCTGGGTTGGCCGATTCTCGATCTGCTCTACCCTGGGGTTGGCTAGTCCTATTTATAGGCAAAGGCCCTGGGCCTCTTGCCAAATATTGAGCGGGAAGGGCGCCAACAATTGGCCATTTTGGAGGGGAACATCTGGTACACTTATCTTGACTAAAGTTGGTCCTCGCCTGCCAAAGACTCTGGTGGTGACGCTGGATTGGGCTCCACAATGACTTCCTCCCTGCCGTTGGACTGGTCTTGGTCTCGTTGCATCAAAACGGGTGCCTTTGCTTGATGCTCTCGCCTGCGCTTGCTCCCTTGCACCAAAGAGGAAAGGAGGACACTGCGCGGCTGGCGCCCGCCTGGCGCCTTTGGTCGTCATGGCTTGCGTCACGGGCACCTCGTGAGGTACCCCTCCTTGATCTCTCAGCCTCCTCGCGAGCCAGCCTGATGAGGTCGTGCCTGAGGAAGCTCCGTGTCGTCCGCCCCGCGAGGCTTGGCCCCTCGCGAGGGTCTTGGGTCTGTGTTGATGAAGATGGGCCGTGCTGGGCCCCCCTTTGAGCCACGCTGCAGCCAGGCAAGTCTGGGGACCCCCGTTCCCAGAACGCCAACAATGATGAAGAAGGCGGGTCTTTATCTTCTTATAAAGGCAGTGAATGTCGAACATCCCCCCACGAGCCTTAAAACTCGCCTATTCCCCAGGAGTCGTGCGAGTGGCACTGTTGGATTACCCAAATCCGTATTGATAAGAATCCCGCAATAAGGGGACACGATCTCTACTTTGACAAGACGTGTCAATGAATACTGCGTCTCGAAACGCGAGGCGGGAGGCTGAAAAACAGTTCAAAATAATAATAAGGCCGGAACACAATACCTTGCCGAAAAAGTTGTCAGAAGACATAACCTATTTTTGTTTAAGTATTTTGCCCTCGCGGTTCAGGGTTGTAACTATTGTATAGACCCGGATATAGTTCTTTTGATGCCGAAGACAATCTGCGCGACGGACACATCGTCATTGAAGCCTAGTTCAGGGGCTACTGAGGGAGTCCTGGATAAGGGGGTCCTCGGGCGTCCGGGCTATGTGACGTCGGCCGGACTGGTGGGCCATGAAGATACAAGATGGAAGGTTTCCCCCCGTGTCCGGATGGGACTCTCCTTGGCATGGAAGGCAAGCTTGGCGTTCAGATATGAAGATTCCTTTCTGTGTAAACCGACTCTATACGGTCCTAGTCCCCTCCGGTGTCTATATAAACCAGAGGGTTTAGTCCGTAGAGGCAATCATAATCATACATGCTAGACATCTAGGGTAAAGCCATTACGATCTCGAGGTAGATCAACTCTTGTAACCCCTATACTCATCAAAGTCAATCAAGGAGGAAGTAGGGTATTACCTCCATTAAGAGGGCCCAAACCTGGGTAAACATCGTGCCCCTGCCTCCTGTTACCTTCGATCCTTAGACGCACAGTTCGGGACCGCCTACCCGAGAACTGCCGGTTTTGACACCAACACTAGGCAATTCTTTTTCATGAAGATTTCTACCAAACTTGGAAAAATTAAACTCATGGGACTCATTACCAAAACTAACACCTATAGTTTGTTTCTCACAATCTATTCTAGCATTAACGGTGTTCAGGAAAGGTCTACCAAAGTTAATGGGACAAAAGTCATCTTGTGGGGAACCAAGAACAAGAAAATCAGTAGGGTATTTTATTTTCCCACACAAGACTTCAACATCTCTAACAATCCCAATCGGTGATATAGTGTCTCTATTAGCAAGTTTAATAGTAACATCTATTTCTTCTATCTTTGCGGGTGCTATGTCATTCTAAATTTCTTGATATAAGGTGTAAGGAATAGCACTCACACTAGCACCTATGTCACATAAACCAAGATAACAGTGATCTCCTATTTTAACTGAGATGACGGGCAGGCCAACAACAGGTCTATGTTTATCTTGTTTATCAAGTTTGGCAATTCTAGCAGCTTCTTCGTAGAAGTAAATAACATGCTCAGCCATATCTTCTTCTAAGAGATCTTTAACCATAGCAATACTAGGTTCTACTTTAATTTGTTCATCATGTTTAGGTGTTCTAATATAGCTTTTGTAAACAACAGTTGAAACTTTAGCATGTTCCTTTATCCTAACAAGGAAAGGTGGTTTCTCTATATAAGCAGAACGAATAAGTAGATAAACATTATAAAGTATAGTTTCTTCTTTAACTAGTACCGGTACTTTGGTTTCTTCTTTAACAGGTGGGTGATATTTAAACCACTTCTCTTTAGGGAGTTCAACATGAGTAGCAAATGATTCACAAAAGGAGTCTACTATCTCAGAGTCAAGTCCATATTTAGTGCTAAACTTTTGAAAAGCATCGGTATCCATAAAAGATTTAATACAATCATACTTAAGTTTAATACCTGACTCTTTAGCTTCGTTATGTTCCCAACCTTCAGAGTTGCATTTAATTCTTTCCAAAAGATACCACCGAAATTCAATAGTCTTCTTCATAAAAGTACCAGCACAAGAAGTATCAAGCACGGTTTGATCATTACGAGAAAGCCGAGCATAAAAGTTCTGGATAATAATTTCTCCAGAGAGCTCATGATTGGGGCATGAATATAACATCGACTTAAGCCTCCCCCAAGCTAGAGCGATAAATTCTCCTCCACGAGGCCAAAAATTATATATATAATCCCAATCACGATGAACTAGATGCACAGGATAATTTTTTTGGTGGAACTCCAATTTCAAATGATTCCAATTCCAAGATCCAATATCATCGCATAGCCTATACCATGCCAATGCTTTTCCCTTCAGAGTTAAACGGAAAACCTTTTTCATAACTTCATCCATGGGTAGACCTGGAAGCTCAAACAATCCACAAATTTGTTCTACATATATCAAGTGCATATCAAGATGTTCGGTTCCATCTCCTGCATAAGGATTAGCTAGAAATTGTTCTATCATACCTGAAGGAATTTCATATTCAATATTTTCAGTAGGTGAAGTAGGTTGAGGGGTAATTAATTGTGGTTTCGGACGAGGTGAAGATACCCCGAACAAACCCCTCCAAGTATTTTTTTTTCCATAGTAACAAGTGACAATAAATTTCAGCATACTATATAAATGTTTCCTTACCAAAGGCGCTTCACTCCCTGCAACGACGCCATAAAATAGCCTTGATGAACCACAAGTATAGGGTATCAATTGTAGCTCTTTCCGATAAGTAAGAGTTTCGAACCCAATGAGGAGCAGAAGGAAATGACAAGTAGTTTTCAGCAAGGTGATGTCTGCAAGTGCTGAAATTGTAAGTAGCAGAGTAGTTTGATAGCAAGATAACTTGTAACAAGCAAGTAATGATAGTAGTAACAAAAGTGCAGCAAGGTATCCCAATCCTTTTGAGGCAACGGACATGCCAAAACAGTCTATTATAATAAACAAAGTGTTCTTGAGGGTACACGGGAATTTCATCTAGTCACTTTCATCATGTTGGTTTAATTCGTGTTCGGTACTTTGATAATTTGATATGTGGGTGGACCAGTGCTTAGGTGTTGTTCTTACTTGAACAAACCTCCTACTTATGATTAACCCTCCCGCAAGCATCCGCAACTACGAGAAAAGTATTGAGAATAAATTCTAACCATAGCATTAAACTTTTGGATCCAATTGATCCCTTACGAAATAGCACATAAACCGGGGTTTAAGCTTCTGTCACTCTCGCAACCCATCATCTAATTGCTACTCCACAATGCATTACCTTAGGCCCAAACATGGTGAGGTGTCATGTAGTTGACGTTCACATGACACCACTAAGGGAATGGAAACATACATACTATCAAAATATAAAACACATATCAAGTTCACATAATTACTTGCAACATGATTTCTCACGTGACCTCAAGAACAAAAGTAACTACTCACAAATAATAATCATGCTCAAGATTAGAGGAGTATTAAATAGCATAATGGATCTGAACATATAATCTTCCACCAAATAAACCATATAGTAATCAACTACAAAATGTAACCAACACTACTAGTCACCCACAAGTACCAATATATAGTTCCGGTAACAAGATTGGACACAAGAGATGAACTAGGGTTTGAGAGGAGATGGTGTTGTTGAAGATGTTGATGGATATTGCCCTCCCCAAGATGGGAGAGTTGTTGGTGATGATGAGGACGATGATTTCTCCCTGCAGGAGGGAAGTTCCCCCGACGGAATCGCTCTGCCGAAGGGCAAAAGTGCTTCTGCACAAGTTCCGCCTGGAGGCAACGGCGCTTCATCCCTAAAGTCATCTCCTTATTTTTTTTCTAGGTCAAAATGACTTATATACCATAAGATGGGCACCGGACGTGGGCCGAGGAGAGCACAACCCACCAGGGCGCGCCTGGGCTCCCTGGCACGCCCAGGTGGGTTGTGCCCACCTGGTGGGGCCCTCTGGTACTTATTGGCTCCAATAATTCATAAATATTCCATAAAAAGTCTGCGTGAACTTTTAGCTTGTTTGGAGTTGTGCAGAATAGGTAGCCTGACGTAGCTTATCCAAGTCCAGATTTCCAGCTGCCGGAATTCTCCCTCTTGGTGTGTACCTTGCAAATTAAGAGAGGAAAGGCATTAGAATTACTCCAAAAAGCATTATTATGGATAAAAACATCATAAATAACAGTAAGAAAACATGATGCAAAATGGACGTATCAGGCTTCTCTCTTGAAAGAACACATACAGTGGGTTAAAAAATTACTGTTGAGCAATTGATAGAAAAGCGCATAGTTATGACCAAGGTAGTCAGAATCCCGACTCGACTGCTAGAATCCTACGACTTCACGACCCTATGGAAGCATGTCGATCCGAATCCCACTATGAATCCAGACTAGGTAGAGTCCATGTTGAGTCACGATCCAAATCATAAAATCATGTACAATCCCGACTATGCTATGGACCATGTCCGATTCTACTAATTTATCTAAGTCGGTTGTTTAGTTGTAGAAGAATAGTTCCATCATCCAAACCCATTTTCATATACCTCATGGACCTTTATTCCCCTCCCAAGCGCAAACGCTCAGCCGCCGACACTATTGATCTAGCTCTCAAAAACCCTAGATCAAAATTGAGGATCAGCCTTGTCGACAGATGGAATTGGTGTGAAAAGGAGGATGCTTCAAGACTGATTGGAGAAGGATAGCAAGACCTTTCAAGGTTTAGCACTGCAAGTAAGATAGACAAGTGATCGACTATTCACGGACTCTAAAAAGAACCTAAGTAAATTTCCTGCATCGAAGGCTTAAATGTTCTATATATTTCCCTCTCATATATGTTCCATACATGGGAGCTAGATGGTAGGTTAGCCATAAAAAAGTGGAATACAACTGGCATTGATGTGTACGTTCTTTGCTCCATATTTAGTGTCAAAACTCTATAGAACCTATATAAATTTCTTGTGTGCATACAAAATATCCTATTTGAGTAAATCTAGTAGAATCCTCGGTTCCATGACTCGATCTTATGACTCGATTCTGTCTAAGGAAAATCGATCCAACTCCGAATCCCGACTCTGACTACCTTGGTTATGACGGTATCTAACACAATGATCATGAATATAGGCATCACGTCCGTGACAAGTAGACCGACTCCTGCCTGCATCTACTACTATTACTCCACACATCGACCGCTATCCATCATGCATCTAGTGCATTAAGTTAACAAGAACGGAGTAACGCCTTAAGCAAGATGACATGATGTAGAGGGATAGATCCAATAAATATGGTAAAACCTCCATATTTTTATCCTTAATGGTAAAAATACAAATACATGCCTCGCTACCCCTTCTGTCACTGGATGAGGACATCGCAAGATTGAACCCAAAACAAAGCACCTTCCCCATTGCAAGATAGATCAATCTAGTTGGCCAAAGCAAATCAATAGATCAGAGAGAAAT
Organism: Triticum urartu; assembly: GCF_003073215.2. Lineage (NCBI taxonomy): Eukaryota > Viridiplantae > Streptophyta > Magnoliopsida > Poales > Poaceae > Triticum > Triticum urartu. Next base: position 218,596,335 of record NC_053028.1, read on the forward strand.
ACAAAGCTATCTTAATTATGCATAAAAGAGTTGAGGGAAGACTCAAATAGTATTCACAGATAATCTGATCATAAATCCACAAATCATCAGATCTCAACAAATGCACCGCAAAAGAAGATTACATCGAATAGAACTCCAAGAACATCGAGGAGAGCATTGTATTGAAGATCAAAGAGAGAGAAGAATCCATCTAGCTACTAGATATGGACCCATAGGTCTCTGGTAAACTACTCACACATCATTGGAAGGGCAGCAAGGTTGGTGTAGTGGCCCTCCGTGATTGATTCCCCCTCCGGCGGAGTGTCGGAAAAGGCCCCAAGATGGGATCTCACGAGAATGGAAGCTTGCGGCGGCGGAAAAGTATTTTTGGTGTGCCCTCCTGTATAAGGGGAATATTTGGGCATTTATGGAGCTCGGATTAGGGTTGGAGGAGTCCCAGGGGGCTCACAAGCTCATAGGGTGCCCCTAGGGCATGCCTGGTGAGCTTGTCGCTCACCCGTGGCTCTTTTGGCCTTCTCCTAAAGCTTCGTGGGTGTCTTCTTGTCCAAGAAAAATCGTTAAAAAGTTCCGTTCAGTTTGGACTCCATTTGGTATTGATTTTCTGTAGAAGACAAAAACAAGGAAAAAATAGCAACTGACATTGGGCACTAGGTTAATAGCTTAGTCCCAAAAAATGATATAAAATAGCATAATAATGCATATAAAACATCCAAGATGGATAATATAATAGCATGGAACAATAAAAAATTATAGATAGATTAGACGTATCAGTGGCTGACTTGTGGGCCTACTAAGTTGACGCGTATGTAGGGCTTTGTCAACTTAGTCAACAAATGATTCTAACAGCTGGACCGTCGGATGTTAATCCAACAGCCGTGCTGCTACTTCAACCTCTGATCTTCTTGCTCCAGCCACCCAAACCAGTGCCTGTGGGCCCGCCTGCTCCTGCCTCCCGTGGGCGGCAGTGCAGCCTCGTAGGCCTCACCGCCCCACCCTAACCCCACCGCTGGCCAGGCCTTCCCTCTAATCACCCAGACCCCTGTTATTTTCTGGCAAAGTCAGCCTCACCCCGCAACCGACCAGTCAGCCCTCATACTCCCCTCCGCGTGGGCATCCACTCTGTGGCTTCGACGGCTCAGGGTCATTCCCTTCCCGGGCCTCGCCGTCGTCCATCGCGTTGGTCCTCTCGGCGTGGTCAACATGGTCAACAAACAACAGCCATCAGAAGAGGGATGTAAGTGGAGAGGCTGATAGCAGGGACCCAAGCAAATAAGTGCCTCCTTATTACGCGAAAAAATGATTTCTCATGCTAACGGCTGGGACCGGCCGACTATATCTTCACACAGAAGGAAGTGCCTCCTTTTTATGCAAAAAAAAACTATTCATCCCGATGACAGCTGGGACCCGACATATTTGGTGGTTAACTTGTGGGCCTACTAAGCTTACGCGTACGCACGACTTTTTCAACTTAGTCCACAAATGATTATGGGAGCTGGATCATTGGATGTTAATCCCACAGTCGTGCTGCTTCTTCAACCTCTAATCTTGCTCATGTCTATCCTAGGCGGAGTGCTGCCGCGTAGGCCTCCCGACCCGCCCTACTCCCATCGCTGGCCTGGCCATCCCTCTACTGACCCACACCTCCTGTTATTCTCCGACGACGGCAGACAAACCAGTAAATCCTCATACTCCTCTCCGTGTGGGAAACAACTTCTGAGTCTTCCTCGGCTCCTTGTCATTCCCTTCCTAGGCCTCCTCATCATCCACTATCTTGGTGCTCTCGGCGCATCATGGTCAACGTGGTCAACGAATGGCATCCATCGGAAGAGGACTGTACGTGGAGAGGCTGACAACTGGGCCCACGGCCGCACGCAAGGAAGCGCCTCATTATTAAGCGCAAAATAATGATTCCTCCACCTGACAGTGGGGACCCACTGGAAGGTCCTCTATATTTCGTGAAAAAACGTTTCCTGTGACAGTTGGGACCCACTAGCTACATCTTCGCATAGAAGGAATTGCCTCCTTAGCCCCTGACAGCTGGGACCGACCATGTCGAAGCATACGTAGTGTTATCCTGGTCGCAAATGTGTACGTACGTAGCGGTCGATCGGTCTCTCTGCAGCGATGAATCGTGGCAGAGTAAGGAGCGACACATGTCATAGTAGAACTGCCGTCACTTAGTTGCATCTATATATATCGTGTACATGTACGTACAACCACACTGCAAGAAAGTAAATACAGCTACATACGCACATGTGAGCGGGGTCTCGAACTCGTACAACGATGATGTCCTATTCATCGGCAACCAACCGTCTGGGTCGGAACAAAGGAAACAATGTTGTGTTCATCGGGAGGCAACCGACTGAGTCGGAATACGTCCTGTTCATTGGGAGCCAACCGGCTTGGATGGAACAGCCGAAACGAGTCTGGTGTACCGCAAAAATAGAGGAAACGACCTTCTGCTCAGCCGCATACGGTTGAAATGGGGTACTGTTCATCAGGAAGGGTCTGGCGTACTACAAAGCGGAGGAAACGGAATGTTGTTCGAGTGCCTACGGTCAAAACGGGGTCCTGTTGATCGGGAGGGGTGTGGCGTACCGCAAAACAGAGGAAACGAGCTTCAGTTTGAGCGTTTGCGGTTGAAATGGGGTCATGTTCATCGACAGGGGTGTGGCATACCGCAAAACGGGACTCCACGGGCTACTGTTCATACACCATCTACTGCCTCGCTCCAGCCTCCACGGGCTATTGTTCATCCACCATCAACTTCCTCCAGCCTCCACCTGCTACAGTTCATCCATCGCGTCTTCCTCCTGCCTCCACCTGCTACTATTCATCCACGGGGTTACTGTTCATCTGGCCTCCACCGGCTACTATTCAACCAGCCCTCCAAGGGGTCATGTTCCTCCACCGCCAATCGGCTCGGGTGTGTAGCGGCCTCCTCGGGCTCCTGTTCATCCAGCGGCAATTGCCTACTACCGTGGGCTCCCGTTCATCCAACACCCACTGGGAACTGTTCATCCAACCCCCAACAATGGTCACTGTTCATCAAGAGGCAGGTTTGATCGACTTCATTTAGCAGCAGTAGTGAAGGAATCGCTCAAGATCAGTTAGCAATGAAGGAATCGCTCGATTTCAGTTAGCAGACAAGGGATCGATCTCTCCGGTTCAGTAATGTAGCTAGTGCAATTGCTCGGGTTCAGTAAGCGAACACCTCGCTCGTGTTCAGTTAGAGCCCAACGCCTCGCACACATGCGCGCGTACCTATACGAGAGAAACACACAAACCTCTGTGCATCACTCGGCCTAGACCACCCACCGTAACCGGGAAATCCCCGAAATTTTCCTCGCCCTCGCTTCAACCACGGTATTTTCCGTCATGGACAGCCCAAAGAATGTCATGCACGTGCGTCCCCAGCCTGCCCAGGACGAAAAGCCCATTTTCTGTCATGATTTTTTCTCATAGAAGTAGAAGGCCACCACATCTATGATGATATGTGTTTTGTCACAATTATCATCATAGAAGTGTCATAACCATGACAGAAAAAAAAATTTGGGCCAAATTGTCACAGATGTGTCTTTTTTGTAGTTCTACCCACCGTCGACCACCCAGTGGAGCTCTCTACCTTCGTTAGTCCATGCCATGGACCTCTTCCCCTCTGTCCAGACACCATCGCGCCCTAATCTCCCACTGTGATCATACCCCTGAGCTAGCTAACACAGTCGACACCCCCACCCGGCCTCGATTTGATCCTTCGCTGATAACCCACAAGTATAGGGGATCAATTGTAGCCTCTTTTGACCCCTCCCAGAGGTGGAAATAATTGTCATCATCATCACCAACAACTCTCCCATATTGGGGAGGGCAATCTCCATCAATATCTTCAACAACACCATCTCCTCTCAAACCCTAGTTCATCTCTTGTGTTCAATCTTGTTACCGGAACTATAGATTGGTACTTGTGGGTGACTAGTAGTGTTGGTTACATCTTGTAGTTGATTACTATATGGTTTATTTGGTGGAAGATTATATGTTTAGATCCATTATGCTATTTAATACCCCTCTGATCTTGAGCATGATTATTATTTGTGATTAGTTACTTTTGTTCTTGAGGTCACGGGAGAAATCATCTTGCAAGTAATCATGTGAACTTGATATGTGTTCGATATTTTGATAGTATGTATGTTGTCATTCCCTTAGTGGTGTCATGTGAACATCGACTACATGAAACTTCACCATGTTTGGGCCTAAGGGAATGCATTGTGGAGTAGCAATTAGATGGTGGGTTGCGAGAGTGATAGAAGCTTAAACCCCAGTTTATGTGCTATTTTGTAAGGGACCGATTTGATCCAAAAGTTTAATGCTATGGTTAGAATTTATTCTTAATACTTTTCTCATAGTTGCAGATGCTTGCGGGAGGGTTAATCATAAGTAAGAACAGAACCTAAGCACCGGTCAACCCACATACCAAATTATCAAAGTAGCGAACACAAATCGAACCAACATGATGTAAGTGACTAGATGAAATTCCCGTGTACCCTCAAGAATGCTTTGCTTATTATAAGATACCGTTTTGTCCTATCCTTTGCCTCAAAAGGATTGGGATACCTTGCTCCATACTTGTTACTACTATCGTCACTTGCCCTTTACAAGTTACCTTGCTATCAAACTACTCGCTACTTACAATTTCTGCACTTGCAGACAATACCTTACTAAAAACTACTTGTCATTTCCTTCTGCTCCTCGTTGGGTTCAAAACTCTTACTTATTGAAAAAAGCTACAATTGATCCCCTATACTTGTGGGTCATCAGATGAGATCAAGCTTATCGAACCTGTAGGAGAACCACACAATACTATGTAAACGGTACCTTCACACAAAGAACAAATACTTGCAACCCGACGTGTAAGAGGGGTTGTCAATCCCTCCTGGGTAAAAGATGGATAATTTTGTAGTAGACTGGATAAATAGATCTTGCGGAAATGTGAGATAAAATAAATAACAAAAAATGGCAGCAAGGTATTTTTGGGTTTTTGGAATAATAGATCTAAAAATAAAAGCAAATAAAATAGATCTCAAAGCAAATATGATAAAGAATAGACCCGGGGGCCGTAGATTTCACTAGTGGCTTCTCTCAAGAAAATAGCATACAGCGGGTAAACAAATTACTGTTGGGCAATTGATAGAACTTCAAATAATTATGACGATATCCAGGCAATGATCATTATATAGGCATCACGTCCAAGGTTAGTAGACCGACTCCTGCCTGCATCTACTACTATTACTCCACACATCGACCGCTATCCAGCATGCATCTAGTGTATTAAGTTCATGGAGGAACGGAGTAATGCAATAAGAATGATGACATGATGTAGACAAGATCTTTTCATGTACGAATAGACCCCATCTTGTTATCCTTAATAGCAACGATACATACGTGTCATGTCCCCTTCTGTCACTGGGATTGAGCACCGTAAGATCGAACCCATCAGAAAGCACCTCTTCCTATGGCAAGAAAAATCGATTTAGTCGGTGTCGGTGTCAAAACCGGCGGATCTCGGGTAGGGGGTCCCGAACTGTGCGTCTAGGCCGGATGGTAACAGGAGGCAGGGGACACGATGTTTTACCCAGGTTCGGGCCCTCTTGGTGGAGGTAAAACCCTACGTCCAGCTTGATTAATATTGATGATATGAGTAGTACAAGAGTAGATCTACCACGAGATCAGAGATGCTAAACCCTAGAAGCTAGCCTATGGTATGATTGTATGTTATGATTGTTGTCCTACGGACTAAAACCCTTCGGTTTATATAGACACCGGAGAGGGTTAGGGTTACACAAGGTCGGTTACAAAGGAGGAGATATCCATATCCGTATTTCCTAGCTTGCCTTCCATGCCAAGTAGAGTCCCATCCGAACACGAGACAAAGTCTTCAATCTTGTATCTTCATAGTCTAACAGTTCGGCCAATGGAGATAGTCCGGCTGTCCGGAGACCCCCTAATCTAGGACTCCGTCAGTAGCCCCTGAACCAGGCTTCAATGACGATGAGTCCGGCGCGTAGTATTGTCTTCGGCATTGCAAGGCGGGTTCCTTCTTCGAATACACCGAAGAAGAATTTGAATACGAGGATAGTGTCCGACCCTGCAAAATAAGTTCCACATTCCATCGTAGAGAGAATAATATTTTCGCAGATCTAATTTGCTGGCTTGTTTTGGCAGCATGACGTTATGTCACGGCCCGGCAATTATTCGAACCGTTTCTTTTAACCAGCCCCGCGCATAATGCGAGGCAGTTTTTCGACACATCTTGTCAAAGCAGAGATCGTGTCCCCTTATTACGGGATTCTCATTAATACGGGTGTGGGTAACCCAACCGCGCCATCAATTGCGGCGCTTGGGGGATAAGCGAGTTTTACCAGGCAAGTGGGGACGCTTAGTTTCGTCCGCCCATATAAAGGGATAAGGATTCACCTTTCTATCCACGCCTTCTTCCTCCCTTATCCATCCGTTTTCGCACACTCGAGCTCTAGCGCCCAAGTCCGCACTTCCCACCTCGACCTTCTCCAATCATGTCCAGAGCGGGAGGCAAGTGGATGGTATCCTCCGTCACGGAGGGAGACATCAAGAAACTGAGGAGAGCCGGATACCTACCCGACGACATCGCACACCGGCTCCCAGATGAGGGGCAGCTCATCCCCACCCCCAGGCCCCATGAGAGGGTAGTATTCCTCACCCATTTCCTCCGCGGTCTGGGGTTCCCTCTCCATCCCTTCGTCCGGGGGCTCATGTTTTATTATGGCCTGGATTTCCACGATCTGGCCCCGAACTTCATCCTCAACATCTCGGCGTTTATTGTCGTGTGCGAGGCCTTCCTCCGCATCAAGCCCCACTTCAGCTTATGGTTGAAGACCTTCAATGTCAAGCCAAATGTGGTGGCGGCCGCCAGGCGGAGTACGGAGGCGCCATGGTGGGCAAGATGCCCAACATAACATGGCTCGAGGGCTCCTTTGTGGAAACCATAAAGGGGTGGCAATCGGGGTGGTTCTATATCACCGAGCCGCGCGACCCCGCATGGGTAGCGGCCCCCGAGTTCCGATCTGGCATCCCCATGTGGCTCACCTCCTGGAAAGAGAAGGGCATGTCCTGGGGTAATTCAAAAGAGCTGACCGGACTCCAAACATGTATTCAAAACATGGTGGACAAGAAGCTCAAGCTTGTCAATGTAGTCCAAGTTATGCTCATCCGCCGGATACTCCTGTGCCAACAACGGGAGTTCAACTTGTGGGAGTTCAATCCGGCGCAGCACCAAACTCTGAACAGGCTCTTCGACACGACTCATGAAGACGCCTGGAGGGTGTTGTTCAAAAGTGCTGAGGTCCCTCCCCTTATTACTGAGGACCGCGGATTCAGCGCGAAGCGCCTAGCCAGTGCGGTAAGCTATTTTACCTTTCACAGGATAATTATTTTTTATATAGATTGGCTCTATGCAGGATCTAAACTCCCGTACCTTTGACAGGACTGGCAGAAGATGGCCGGACAGATCGACTGTCCGGCTCCTTTGCCCGAAGGCCCCACAGACGCTCTTCTGGCGAAGATGCTGACTCCGGCCCCTTATAAGGTGCCGGAGAAGACCAAGAAGGCCAAGGGAACCCGAAAGAGTTCCCGATGCCAGGCGTCGTCGGACTCACCGTCCGATGACTCTGCGGTGCACTCTTCCCCTGAAGACGAGGAAGAGGAAGAAGAAGATGCTCCCCCACTGACTGGGGGAGACAAGAAAAGGAAGGCCGCCCCAACCGGGGAGGCCGGAGGGTCCAAGAAGGGAAGGACTCTCCTTCCGGACAACTCCACCGCCGCCGATGAAGGCGAAGACGAGTGGTTGCCCAGGGCCAAGCCCCCGAGGAGATCGTAAGTATTCGGATACCAGAGTAACTCCTAGGATTCCTTTGTCGCACTGCTTTCCCTAACACCGAACGCAATTATGCAGGCCGCCACGAGCCAGTATCGATGTATCACCGGACGGCTCCTTGGGCTTGTCGGACATGGATAGCAATCCAGTACCGACCGCCACCTCCCCTCATCCTGCCGACGATGCCAAGGTGTTGTCTCAAGAGGCACCGGATCGAGGGGAGATAGTCCCGAAGGCGCCTCAAGGCGACCTTACGGACTCCGGGAGCCGAGGGGATGGGGCCCCCGAGAGCTCCGAGTTCGGCCCTCAGCCGAACACCGTGCCAGACCCTCCAGCGGTTCCGGGCTCGGGCAGGCGGTCTCCTTCTAAGAGGGGCAAGACGCCTGTGCCGGTGACCTCTGTCCATCCAGAGGCACCGGACAATCTGCTGGAAGCGCTTCGCAGCGCTTCCATCGACGAGGAGCACCGCACTATCATGAGTGCGGTGATCCAGAAGGTTCGGTCCGCCAAGAGCGGATTGACTGAAGCCTGTGCCAGCCTTCTAACAGGCTTTGAGGTAAGTGTTTTAAAATGTACTAGAAATATTACCGCATAGACAGTAGCCCCTGATTCTTTGTTCGGTGTTCACAAAGAAAAGCCGAACAGAGGATCAAATAATATCGCAGGAGTCTAATATAAGTATGTCAATATGCATATGCAGGCTTCGCTGCTGGCGTCCGCCGCACTAACTGCGGAGGTTGCCGTACTGAAGCAGGACCTCGAGGGGTCCAAGAAAGAGCTCGGCCTTGCCAAGAGGCAGCTCGAGGAGAACAAGGGTAAGTAATACCCCCTCTATAGATATGAATATATAAAATGGGACGCGATTGCAAAATGACAGGATCATTGTATGTTTGCCAGGGGCCATGACCGAGGTGGCGACCCTGAAGCAAGGAGCGCACCGAGCGAGAGAAGCACGAGGCTCGGGTGGATGAGGTGCAGCAAGAGCTCCAGGCTCTTGTGGCGAAGCACGAGGCGTTGGAGCTTGACTCCAAGACGCGGGCGTTTGAGCTTGCCGCAGCATTCGAGAGTGTAAAAAGTGCCAAGGCCGAAGCCCAAAAGGCCCTCCAAGAGATCCACACAATGAAGAAGATAGCGGCGGGCAAGGCTTTTCTATATGCAAAGCAAGCATGTAAAAGTAAATTACCGATTACTTACCCAGATCCGGAGCTCTTCAGGAGCATTCGCATATTTTCCCCGCAGTGTGTCCGATGCCGCACAATTTTACCAGGCCGAGGACGGAAGCTCGACGGAGAAGTTGTTCTGGTCTCAGTATGCTGAGGTTGAACATCCGGTGCCAATGAGCGACCAGCTGAAGCAGATGGTCGAGCTACATAAGGCGGCCGATCAGGCCATGAAGAACTTTATAGTCTGGTTGTGGCCTGGCGACGCCCTTCCGAACAGCTTTTTCGGCCTGGTGAGGCAGCTCGTGGATGCCTACCCGCGGCTGGAGGTCATCAAGCGATCTGTCTGCATTGAAGGTGCACGCCGGGCTTTTGCCCGTGTGAAATTGCAGTGGGTCAAGCTAGACGACGTGAAGCTGATCAAGGAGGGGCCGCCAGAGGGCAAGGAGCACCACCACCCCAAGATGTACTACGAGGGTGTTCTGCCGGGCGCCCGTCTCATCGCGGACGAGTGTTCGAAAGATGTAATATTTGAATGAGACTTGCTCGTTTTATCCTATATGTATGAAAACTTGTTTCATATGCGCTATGCAACGCTTGTTGGAATTTAAAATATTACCTTCTGTTTGGCTGTTTATCCAATCTGAGAGATGGCTAATCCTCGGCTTCTACCCCCATGCCACGAGTACTGGGGTGTTCGAGATAAACCTGAGCACTCTTGTTCCCATGTTTGGGTCCTTCGAGGGAGGTGCTCAGCACAACGAACAAGGAAACCGGACTAATAATGCTTTATCACTCTCACTTAGCCATAGAATTCTATAATTTTAAATTTCGGCGAAGCCCCTGGTATTCGGAAGGCCGAATTCGGGGCGCGATACACGCCTGTAAGCCGGACAGGGCCGGCCCCTCGCCCTAAGCGGCATAAGTCTTTAGGGACTCGAAAAACCTCGCCGAACAGCGACCAGTCTCTCGCCTTATCATGACAGACAGTTTTAGCTTTCTCTACTGAGGTGCTCAGCCCGGCAGAACCGGGGCACAATCGCTGTAGTTCTCCTAGCACTACCTTAGCTGATAGAGCGGAACGTAAGGTACCAAAACATAGGAGCCGGGCAAACCCAACATTTGACCAAAGACATGATTCGGAGCTGATGCATATAATGCTATAAGTTCGGGGTGCCGCACTTGTGAAAGTGTTCGGACTTTTCACACCGCATTGTGGGGTACGTAAGCCCCTGGTGTATTGGCCGTACCAGAGTGTACGGTTGCAAGGCATCATTAATGAACACATCGATATATATATATATATATATATATATAACAAGAATGCAATAATAGTTGTAATGTCATGCATTGTTTATTGAAAAATTGCGTTACAGCAGAGTGATACAGATAGTGCGATAAGAAAATAGTAGGACTATGTCCCTTCCAAGGGCAAGCTGAGGAATGATATGAAATCGAATATTTCGCTCGTTACTGTAATCAACCTGGGAATTCTGTGGTATGACGTAGCTGTTTGCCTCCTTGGTTGCTGCATCATGTGTTCGGCAATAGTGATGCCGAACAGTGTTTCCAGAGATTAAGGTCCTAAAAGAAAAAGAAAAATAACAAACCGGAAGCCCCTAGTGTGGTTTAAGCCGCATTTTGGGGAGTGCCGCAGTTGTGCCCCCCTCCCCTCCGGTGCCCATGGTATTTTTTAATGCGTAATTATGTACGCGCGGCACGAATATCGCCGTTGGGCTGGGATTGGGGTGGCCGCCGTATTGCTACGCGAGCTCAGATCGCGCCAGGCGGTCTATTTGCCGATGGCCCCGAGCGCGCTTGAAGGTGTCCGGGCTATGAAGCGCCGAACTGGTTGATTGCCTTGAGAGGCTGCTTTGCGCTTCTGCTGCGAGGGCCGCAGTGTGCTCCTCAGTTCGAAGAGAGCGCTCTGTGTTTCCATTGACTGTAATAACTCCGCGAGGTCCTGACATCCTGAGCTTGAGGTATGCATGATGCGGTACCGCATTGAATCTAGCGAATGTGGTTCGCCCGACCAGAGCGTGATAACCACTGCGGAACGGGACTATATCGAAGATTAACTCTTCGCTTCGGAAATTATCTGGGGATCTGAAGACCACTTCTAGTGTAATTGAGCCTGTGCAACGGGCCTCTACACCTGGAATGATGCCCTTAAAGGTCGTTTTCGTGGGTTTGATCCTTGAGGGGTCTATACCCATTTTGCGCACTGTGTCCTGATAAAGCAGGTTCAGGCTGCTGCCGCCGTCCATAAGGACTCGAGTGAGGTGAAATCCGTTGATGATTGGGTCTAGGACCAGTGCGGCGAATCCGCCATGACGGATACTAGTGGGGTGGTCCCTGCGATCGAAGGTGATCGGACAGGAGGACCAAGGGTTGAACTTTGGGGCGACTGGCTCCAACGCATATACGTCCCTGAGTGCACGCTTCCGCTCCCTCTTGGGGATGTGGGTTGCGTATATCATGTTCACCGTCCGCACTTGCGGGGGAAACCTCTTCTGTCCTCCAGTGTGCGGCTGCCGGGGCTCCTCCTCGTCATCGCTATGCGGCCCCTTGTCCTTGTTTTCAGCAATTAACTTGCCGGCCTGCTTGAACACCCAACAATCCCTGTTGGTGTGATTGGCTGGCTTGTCTGGGGTGCCGTGTATTTGACACGAGCGATCGAGTATACAGTCCAAGCTGGACGGACCCGGCGTATTTTGTTTGAATGGCTTTTTCCGCTGACCGGGTTTAGAGCCTTTGAATCCGGTGTTGACTGCCGTATCCTCAGTATTTTCGCTGTTAATGCGGCGCTTATGCTTGTTGCGACGTGACCTGCTATTGCTGTCCTTGGTATCTAAGGTACCATGGTTCTTTGATATGTTATTACTGCGAGCCAGCCAGCTGTCTTCTCCCGCACAAAAGTGGGTCATGAGCGTCGTGAGAGCTTCCATAGATTTTGGCTTTTCCTGACCAAGGTGCCGGGCTAGCCACTCGTCTCGGATGTTGTGCTTGAAAGCCGCTAAGGCCTCCGCATCCGGACAGTCGACGGTTTGATTTTTCTTTGTAAGGAACCAAGTCCAAAATTGCCTGGCCGACTCTTCTGGCTACTGAATTATGTGGCTTAAATCATCGGCGTCTGGTGGTCGCACATAAGTGCCCTGAAAGTTGTCGAGGAATGCGGCTTCCAGATCTTCCCAATAGCTAATGGAGTCCGCTGGCAAGTTGTTAAGCCAATGCCGCGCTGGTCCTTTGAGCTTTAGTGGGAGGTATTTGATGGCGTGTAAGTCATGCCGCGGGCCATGTGGATGTGGAGGAGGAAATCCTCAATCCATACTGCGGGATCTGTTGTGCCGTCGTATGATTCAATATTTACAGGTTTGAAACCTTCTGGGAATTGATGTTCCATTACTTTGTCTGTGAAGCATAAGGGGTGTGTGGCGCCTCTGTATTGGGCTATATCACGACGCAGCTCGAATGGGTCTTTCCCGCTGTGTTCGGCCCGGCCGAATTTGCTTTTACTGTATCCGGCGTGACGTTTATCGTCTCGTAGAGTGGTGCGCCGTCGTGATCCATAGATCGATCTTGCATGCTTTGCTTTGTCCTCCAGTATGTCTCGCAGGTCTGGCGTATCTCCCCATGCCTTTTTATTTGAATGGCGTCGGGGTGGAGGCTGAGCTTTTGGCTGGAATGCCTCTCTATCGCGGCCACGAGGTGGCCGATCAGCCGTATCATACGCTTCTTCCTCCAGTCGGGGTAGTAACCTGCACTTTGGGTAATTCTTGGAGGGGCGCTCGAGTTTATATTCCTCGGCCGTGAGGACTTTAGTCCATCTGTCAGCTAGCAGATCTTGATCAGCTTGAAGCTGCTACTGCTTTTTCTTCAGGCTATTTGCCATGGCCATAAGCCGGCGCTTGAAGCGCTCTTGTTCGACGGGATCCTCTGGTACGGCGAATTCACCGTCGCCAAGGCTCGCCTCGTCTTCGGAGGGGGGCATGTAATTGTCATCCTCCTCCTCCACATCTGCCGCTCTCTCAGGAGAGCTGGCTCCTCCATCCTCCTGCTCTAAATCATGCTGGAGGGGATTGTTGTTGTCTTCGGCACTATCCGGAGTGTTATTATCTCCTGTGCCGGTATCACCACTTTTGCTTTGGCGGGACTTAGAGCGGCGACGCTGACGTCGGCGCTTGGGTTGTTTCTTGGAGGGGTCATCCTCCGCTATCTCGTCGCCATTGCCTTCTTTGGGTGTATCCACCATGTATATGTCATATGATGAGGTGGCTTTCCAGTGCCCTATAGGCGCTGGTTCATGTTCGTCTCCTACATCATCGTCCATACCGTCGATGTCTTCGAAGTTGAAGTCGAGCATGTTGGTTAAATCATCGACAGTGGCTACGAAGTGGGTGGTGCGTGGGCGTCGAATTTCTTCATCGCCCGCATCCCAATCCTGTTGGCCATAATCCGGCCAGGGCTCTCCTGACAAAGAGAGAGACCTTAGTGAATTCAGAATGTCGTCGAAGGGCGAGTGCTAAAAGATATCCGCGGCGGTGAATTCCATGATCGGCGCCCAATCGGATTCGATTGGCAGGGGCGCGGGCGGTTCGGAGTCAGAAAAAGAGTCCGGCACCTTGGAGTCACGGGCTGTGCAGAGGGTTAGGCTAGTGTTTGGCTCGATCGCCGTCGAGACTACAGCCCCTAAGGCGGTGTCTAGCCACCCGTCCTCGATTGGCGCAGTTTGCTCCGACCTAAGGGTCGGAGCTGATGCTGGCGCGGCCTCTGGGGTACTGTTCCGCGGCAGAGCTAGGTCATACCCATCGCGACATTGCGGCGCGCCCGGCTGTGGCTCGAATCCGTCGAAGATCAAGTCTCCGCGGATGTCGGCCGTGTAGTTCAAACTTCCAAATCTGACCTGATGGCCAGGGGCGTAGCTTTCAATCTGCTCCAGATGGCCAAGCGAATTAGCCCTCAGTGCAAAGCCGCCGAATACGAAGATCTGTCCGGGGAGAAAAGTCTCACCCTAGACCACATCGCTATCGATGATAGTAGGAGCCATCAAGCCTAACGGCGACGACACAGAGGAACTCTCAATGAAAGCACCAATGTCGGTGTCAAAACCGGCGGATCTCGGGTAGGGGGTCCCAAACTGTGTGTCTAGGCCGGATGGTAACAGGAGGCAGGGGACACGATGTTTTACCCAGGTTCGGGCCCTCTTGATGGAGGTAAAACCCTATGTCCTGCTTGATTAATATTGATGATATGAGTAGTACAAGAGTAGATCTACCACAAGATCAGAGAGGCTAAACCCTAGAAGCTAGCCTATGGTATGATTGTATGTTATGATTGTTGTCCTACGGACTAAAACCCTTCGGTTTATATAGACACCGGAGAGGGTTAGGGTTACACAAGGTCGGTTACAAAGGAGGAGATATTTATATCCGTATTGCCTAGCTTGCCTTCCACGCCAAGTAGAGTCCCATCCGAACACGAGACAAAGTCTTCAATCTTGTATCTTCATCGTCTAACAGTCCGGCCAATGGAGATAGTCCGGCTGTCCGGAGACCCCCTAATCTAGGACTCCCTCAGTCGGCCTAACTATACCAAAGATTCGATGAATAACAACGAGGCTATAAGCAATCATGCATATAAGAGATCAAAACTCAAATAACTTTCATGGATAAAATAGATTTGATCATAAACTCAAATTTCATCGGATTCGAACAAACACACCGCAAAAAGAGTTACATCAAATAGATATCCAAGAGACCATTGTATTGAGAATCAAAAGAGAGAGAGGAAGCCATCTATCTACTAACTATGGAGTCGTAGGTCTACAATTAACTACTCTTGTATCATCGGAGAGGCACCAATGAGGATGATGAACCCCTCTGTGATGGTGTCTAGATTGGATCTGGTGGTTCTGGAACTTTTTGCAGCTGGAATTGTGTTTTGTCGACTCCCCTAGGGATTTTGGATTTTTAGTGTATTTATAGAGGAAAGAGGTGGTGCAGGAGGCCACCGAGGTGGGTTGTGCCCCCGTCGGGACACCCCTCCGGTACTTCTTCGGCCCAAGTTGTTCCTTCTGGTCCATAAAAAATCTCCAAAAAGTTTCGCTGCGTTTGGACTCCGTTTGGTATTGATTTCCTACGAAGTAAAAAAACAAGGAAAAAACAGGAACTGGCACAGGGCCCTATGTCAATAGGTTAGTTCCAAAAAATGATACAAAGTTGTTATAAAATGATTGTAAAACATCCAAGAATGATAATATAACAGCATGGAAAAAGAAGAATTATAGATACGTTCGAGACGTATCAGCATCCCCAAGCTTAATTCCTTCTCCTCCTCAAGTAGGTAAATGAAAAAAAAAACGGAATTTTTGATGTGGAATGCTGCCTAACATGTTCATCACATATTCTTCTCTTTTGTAGCATGGACATTTGGACTTTTATATGATTCAAAGTAATAGTCTAGTTTTGACATGAAGATTTGAATACTCAAGCATATCAACAAGCAACCATGTCTGTCAAAATATCAACACTAAAGCAAGTTATCCCTAGACCATTATGCTCAATCATTGATCCATTCATGAAACACACTCACATACTAGCTATACCCAATGCTCAAGTACAATCATAGTGCCCCTTAGTTGGTACTTTATAAGAGAAGATGGGGAATCAAATAATAATAAATTTTGCATAAAATAAATAGAAAGGCCCTTCGCAGAGAGGAGTAGAGATTTGTAGAGGTGCTAGAGCTCAAAGCGGAAAAAATAGAGATAAAACATTTTGGGTGGCTTGCTTTTCCTGTCAACCAAAACGATCGAGTAGTTCCCAATACTTTCAATGCTAGATATATCATAGGCGGTTCCCAAACAGAAAATAAAGTTATTCATTTTTCCACCATACTTTCACATTCGACGGCTAGCCGTGTCCACGGGTGCCGTCCATACCAACACTTTCCAAGGAATTTATTATTTGACAACATAAAGTAAATTAATTTTTTATTCGGGATAGGGCTTCCCTATTACCATTGCCGTACTCTCGTGCAATGGCAAGTGAATAAACACTCTTCTTGAGAATAACACATCTAGCATGGAAAAATATCAACCACCCCCTACCGTTTCATGAGCAGTACGAGCAAACAAAAAGGAAAATTATTTTGAAAATTAGAGATGGCACATACAAATTTTCTTAGGACGGCACGGAAATACCGCATATAGGTAGGTATGGTGGACTCATATGGCAAAACTGGGTTTAAGAATTTTGGATGCACAAGTAGTAATCCCACTTAGTGCAACATTGTCGCCATTGGCGAGAGAGGAATCCACTACCGGCGCAGCAGTTCTCTTTCACCCAGCAGCGGTGCGGGAGGGCCTCCGACCCCTTCTTCCTTGTTGTCATACATAGCGTGGGCAGATCGGCCTCCGGCCGCCCACCGAGCCACACCCCGAGAACCTTAAGGTATAATTTACTTATGCCACATGCATTGCTCTAGCTGCATGTGGGATTTTTCCGCTTCTGCACTTGAATCTAAGTGTTGGATCAAACAGGAAAGTAGTGGGGAAAATTGTATAGCAAGAATCTAGGACGTGGTTCAAAGAGGAAAGGAAGGGGGAAAGTTGTATAGCATGAATCTAGGACCTGGTTCAATGAGGAAAGGAAGGGGGAAAGTAGTACAGACTGGCTATCCAACACCTACGTTGGTCAAAAAGGGAAACAAAGACAAGCACAGTACGCACATCTGTAATGAACTGATCTTTTTGTTTTGGGGGACAAGGCTGTAGAGTTTGAGTAGGACTAGATTTGCTGCCCTGACATAGGGAACAGTGTCTAAAGATAACAAAACTGGGACCAGCACAAATATGCTCCTTGGTTGCTTGTTCTTTGTTGCAAAAGACTGTGCATCACCCCTTTAAACATGGGTAGATGCACATGGTGTTGGTGCGTCCATCGTCCCATGCAACTCTTTAGCTGTTGTTAATCTAAGGCCCTGTTTGGTTAAAAAGCGCTAGGACTTTTTTTAGTCCCAACTAAAAAGTCTGTAGTCCCGACCTGCTTGGCTCCAGGGACTAAACATGGACTAGAGGATATTAAATGACATGCTAAAATACCATGTTACCCCTAGTAATGAATTAATAGAGATAAGGTGCGATGCGGGGCAGGGGCAACTGTTGGAAAAAAGTCCCCAAAAGACTCTCCCTCAGGGTCTTCTTTCTTTAGTCCCAAATGCCCACTTTTAGTCCCTAAAAGTCCCTCCTGTTTGGTATAGATGGGACAAAAAGGGACTTTTTTTAGTCCCTACACCAAAAAGTCCATGTAAACAAACACCCTCTCATAATGTCACTGGAAAATTGAAGCAATGCCACCGTTAAAAGCAAATTACATGTTTAACGAATTTTATTGTTAATATGAATCAATGCCACCGTTTGAGAAATGCTACTATATTGCTTTCTTTCCTATTTAGATAGTTAGATGCTTCTTTTTGTTGGCTTATGTGCCATCTACCATTATTGACCACTAGTTGTTTCCTTTGCACCTCTGTGTAAACAGGTTTATCTACTTCACCTCGTTGCTATTGTGACCTTTTGTTGCACTGCACAAAACACTTTTGTTTTAAGAGTGTTTTGTGCAGTTCAACCAAAATGTCACACTGACAACATTGCTTGATTGCTTGATCTTAGTGGAACCGCACAAGAGGAGATCTGACTTCCTATCCATGTAGGACAATTTGTTTCAGATCTTCTTCTTGTGAGTTATTTGAATTCCACGTCATGAGAGGTCAGTACTAGCCTTCTTTCACTTGATTGTGCAGTGTTCTTTCATATGTTGTGCTACTTATACGGTAATGTTGCTTGATTTTAGTGAACTGCACAAATGGAGACAAGACTTCCAATCTGTATGTGCACCGTAATATCCCATTGAGGTAAGATAAGGATATTTCACAACTATTGGCCTGTATTTTGCCACTTTCATCAGAAAATTAATGTCATTGGTTAGTGATATACTTGTGCTCCCTAATTGACATGCCAAATCTTACATTGAAGGAGAAGCTTGTCTGTTATTGAACCAAGTGATGAAGGGGAAGAACAAGCGGAAGAAAAACAAAAATCAACTCCTGGTGCTGTAATGAAGCACTGGAACTGTGATGACACAAGTAATGATATAGTTTTGCATATTAATTTATTGCTATGGACGGAACGAGCAATTTTTTTGCCACTGATGCGATGCCACTCTTAATGTAATATGTAATTATCTCTACTTGTGCAAACAAGGATCTTCTTTGAAGATAACATATATTTTAGTGGAACTGCACAAGAAGATGTTGGAAACATTAAACTAATTGAGGAGTATAGAGTAAGCATGACAACCACAATAGTAACAACAGATGGTTCCGGAGAAGTGTTTGATCTGTATTCTCTACATAATAAGCCTCCTAACAAAGGTTGGTACTCGCCCATGGATTTCATCCATATGATTGAGCTTTGTCATCTCTATTGGTGTTGTGCTACTATTTAGATACTGTCATGAGAAAGTGGTATTGTCCTTGAGAAGTGCTTCATCTGTGTTGTTTTAAATAGTTCCTTTCCTTTTTTTGAGGAAACAGGGATGCTAGAATTTAGTTGTGCTCTTGTCTTTGCACAACAGGATCATCCAACTCTGAAGAAGAATATGGAGTATGTGAAGTGCCTAGTTCCGATTATGCCAGGATAAAGAAGCCAAGCCTCTCTTCTTAAGAAGGGAGCAGTTAAAGGATGGTTACATTATTGCCCACAAGAACAAACTAAATTCAGTTCAGAAGGACTCACGGATCTCCATCTTTGTTGCTGTGATGGCCAATACAATGTTGTGTTAGGATTCCTTCCAGTGAGTTCCACTTTTTTATATGTGTGCTCTCCATGGATCATGTAGGTTGCCTGTTTAAACTGTAAATTCATAGTATAGTTTGATCTCAATGGGAAACTAATCACTTTTTTGTATTTGTGCAAACAGGGGTGCTCAGCTTGATTCCAATGGAAACTGCACAAAATGTTCATGAATACATCTAAAATCATTCATTTCCACCACAAGAAAGGAGGTGCCGATATGTTCAAGGCATTGCAACATATAAAGGCGAAATCATACAAGCTACGCGCGAATTTGGTTGATTTTGGTGCAACTGCACAAAAAGAACAGCTGGTTTATTTAGCACGAGGTGCCATGTCAATGTCCGAACCGATGGCAAACCCTGCCTATTCCACAATCATAGGCATTTGATATTTTGCAATGGGAAAACCTTGTCAAAGTTTGCTCATTGATATACGCAAAACAACACGCATTTGACATTTTGGAATGGGACAACCTTGTCAAAATTTTCTCATTGAGGCAAGCAGACATGCGTTCGATATTTTTGAATGGGACACCCTTTGCTATCAGCAGCATCGACCGATTTTTCTTTATTCTTTAGTTGTGAAGTAAATATTGCCTCTGACATGTGAATCACTGAGAAGCATAATCATCGATTGTTTTGAATGTTCTCTATGAATTGCCAGGCCTGTGTGTTTGATTGCAATGTACAGGAACGCTAAAACGCTGCTCAAACTCTTTGTACTCCCTCTGTTCCTTTTTACTTTGCATATTAGATTTCTTTCAAGTCACCTGATTTTACATTGTGAATCTTCATACTATTTCTATAAGATTGGTCAAAGTAGAGATACTTTGACTTCAGAAAAACTTATATGCAGACTAAAAAGGACCGGAGGGAGTACATGTGAAACTGCTGCAAACGAGGTGATCACCCTGGGAATAATGCTAGTACATATTATTTTGCATGTTCATCCAATGCCAATGATACAAGAATTCGAACTAATCGAACTAAATTCATTCATACGGTCGGATTTCATATAAGCATGTTGGATTTCATTACATTCCATACATTCTTCAACTAAAAAGGGGTGCGCTGGAGGTATAATTAATTAACCGAAGCTACCCACCCGTGTCCGGCTGAGCCGAACAGAAGCTTCTTCTCCGGCGGTCTGAGCTTCAGTGACTTAACTCTAGGTGCAGTTGCGTAACTGACATGTGGCCCAGATGCCTATTGGGCCCACGTGTCAGTGACCCAACTGCACCTGCAATTAAGTAACTAAAGTAGCGTCCTTCTCCAACACAGCTCTCCGACTCCACGTCGCCGCCAAGAAGCTAATCGGCCATCAATGGTCAACCCGCGTAGCTTGGCTTCCACCAGAGGGTAGCAGCAGTGGCCTTACTTGGACCCAAGCGGCGGTGACCTACCGTGTTCTACTCTTCCACGTTTTCTGTGTGGCGCATCCTTGTTGCCAGTGGGGCGGGGCCTTGACAAAGCCAGCGATGTCCTCTGTCTCGTTGCCGACGGGGCGGCGCCTCGGCGGAGCGGGGGAAATCCTTCCCCTTGTTGCCAACAAGGCGGGGCCTCAGCTGAGCCGGCGATGTCCTCTACCTCGTTGTTGGCGGGGTGGGGCCTCGTCGGAGTAGGGCCTCACTGAAGCCGGCGAAGACCTTCGCCTCGATGTTGGCGGGGCGGGACCTCAGTAGAGCCGGCTATGTCAACTGCCTCGCTGTTGGCGCGGCAGGGCCTCACCGGAGCAGGGCCTCGCCAAAGCCGGCGAAATCCTCTGCCTTGGTGCCGGCGGGGTGGGGCATCAGCGGAACCGGCGGTGTCCTCTGCCTCATTGTTGGCGCGGCGGGTGTGACGCCCCAAGACCGACGCTCTAGTAGACTTCCATATTTGTGTGACCTCCATGTGTTTCTTTTGTGCTTGCTCTATTTATTTTTGCATTGCATCATGTCATCATGCCATCATGTCATTTAATTTTGTAAAACTCAACTAAACAAATTGCATAGGTCGTTGATCTATTTAAATCGAGAGAAGTCACATGGTGACTTCTATTTATAATATATCTTCTCAATATTTAGGGAGCTATATTAAAGTATTACATTAGCTTGGAATTAACCGCAACAAACTTGCATTATAAATCCCGCTCGTTTCTAAACTATTTTTTTGCATCCATGATCTTTCTTCGTATGGCCCCTTTCAAGTTGTGGCACTTTGGCAATATGCCGAGTGGATACTTGTTAATTTTCAGCTCACTTAGAAAATATTTGAACCCTCAAATATTTTCTTTTCTCTTCCTCTCCATCATTTTCTTTTCTGAGCAGTGGAGACACGTTCAACAATCTCCAACTGGGCTGGCCTCTTCCTTCATCCTCCCGGGCCCACTTCTTTTGCTAAAGCCTAAGGCCCAGCCAAGGCCCATCTCTAACCCTAAACCTCACCCGAACTATCCCCTCGCATCTCCCCTCACTCCCTTGTTCCTCCTAGCGTCGTCACGCGTAGAGGATGGAACCAATGCCCGATCCTCCCTCCTCTCAATCTTTCCCTCTCCCTCGCTCTGGTCGCCACCCACAGAGAAAGAGAGAGGAGCTCCCCTCGCTCGTCCTCCACACCCCTGCCTTGCCCCGCCATGGACACTCGCAAGACTTTGCTGCTGCCTCCCCTCCTCCGGACATGGCGCCCGCGCCGGCGACCCAACATGCCCTGCACCATCTCGTCTCCCTCTCCTCCCTCGCGCCTCTACCATCGCCAAGACTCCAGCGCCACCGAGCCTCCCTGCCTCCTAGACAAGTCCGGCCGGCCACAGTTGTCGTCGCCCGTGAGCTCGTCTGACCCGTGCGGCCATGACGCCGCCGACCTCCATGGCTTGCCTGCACCTCGTCTCGACCTCCTCTACCTCCTCCTTGTCGCTTTACATCCGCCGCTAGGCACCACAGGACCAGGCCGCCGCCGCTGGTGTCGGTGGGAACGACACCTATGGGACCGCTGGGATCCCTTCTACGGTCGGCGGGCGCGGGGTCGTGAGGAGAGAAGGTTTAGGAGCTAGCACACAGATCGTTTACCCAGGTTCGGGCCACGAGGATGCATAAAACCCTAGTCCTGCTTTGGTGGATGTATTGAGTGTTCTTAAGCTTCTTCAACTAGCTACCGTGGCTGTGTCGTTCCAAAAAGCCGAATCCCTCTCCTAGTCATATCGGGCCTCCTTTTATAGAAAAAGGGGTCGCCACAGTGGCACACAGGAGGTGGAAAGGCCTACAGTGCGCGAGCTTATCGCACTGCATTACGGGACAAAGCGCATTAAATGCGCTACGTAGGTGTCCATTAGCTTTATCGGGGACGGGAAGGAGGCCCGTCCCGTCCGTCGCCACTCCGCCTCGCTTCAACACACGCCCAGGCCGGCGGTGCATGCAGCGCCATGTAGGCAGGCAAGCAGCTGAGGTGGCACGGTGGTAGGGCCTTCAAGAAGATCTGCATGCCGCCATGCAGGTGCTTGCTGATTTGGCCTGGAAGCTGCATGTTGCCACACAGGTGCCTGCCCAGCTGGTTGGGCTGGCAGCTGCATGTGAACGGCAGCGGAGTCTTGGCTGGTGCGGGCCTGGCAGTGGCCCTGCTTATGCCCTCGGCAAGGGTCTTGCCATGGCGTTGCTGTCATCCCCAGCAAGAGTCTTGTCGGGGGGTCCTGTGGATTTCTTTGGCAAGGATTCTGCCGAGGGTCGCCGTCTTCTGGTCCTCATCTGAACTCATATGTCTACGGTCTCGATGAAGATCTGCATGCCACCTCAGAGGTACCTCCCGAGCCCTGGTTCCACATAGTTGTTGATGGCGTTCGAAACCTTTGGGCTCAAGGGTGGCTCGCTGTGCTGGTGTTAGGCAAGTTGCCCTGGCAAGGCTCTTGCCTGGGCTGCGGGGGCCGCCTCGGCAAGGATCTTGCCGAGGGAGTCCACCTCGTCCTCTTGCCCTCCTGCACTTCTGGTCTTGGTGTCACCTCGGTTGTCTTGTGCTTCGGCTTCTCTCCGGCTTCCCTCCTCTGCCCTGCTAACTGTGGCCGCGGCGCGTGGCTCTGACTGCCCGTGCACAAGTAAAGGGGTCAAATGGAGATCCCCTACTTTTGTACAGCGACAGGAGCCCCTGGCCTGGGCCACACATAAGCGCAATGCATTGTTGGGCTAGGCCCAGAACGGTGCGCGGGCAGGTGGGGCGGATTTTACTGTAATAACTTCTCATCCGCTGCGCTTCCCCACGACCCGCGTTGAACGCGCGATGTGGAGGGTCGTGCGTGACGTGGGGGTCATGCGTGGGGCGGTTTCCACACGCATGCGTCACATTCTGGTTAATGGGAGAGGATGCGGCCCGCGCCTTCCCATAATAAGAGGAATAACCGCGGGCGCGCTGCTCACTTTACCCCCTACATCTCCTCCAATCTCGGAACCGATGCCCCCTTCTCCTTCCTTCGCAAGCTTTTGCCTCTTCTTGCCGCCGCTGCGTCTTCGCTGTCCTCCACCCCTCGCCTATCGTAGCCGCCATGGCCCCCAAAACCATCAAGGGCAAAGGGATGGACAAGGACGTCGGAGCAACGGAGCCACCGAAGAGTGAGTTGGCGGCACGACGGATGCAGCTCGCCTACTTCCCCTCGATGGTCGACGTGTTCGAGCTCCGAGATAGCTTCAAGCCCCTGTGGGGGTGCAAGACGGGGGGACGGAGACGGCAGGGCATCCAACCACGCGTGTCATCCCCGCCAACTGTGCCGAGGCCGCCCTGAATCGGTACCCTTTTTCGTCGACTACTTCTCTTGCGGCCTCTGCCCCCTTTCCCCGATTTATTCAATGATGTCATGCACACATTTGGCCTCCACCTTCTGGATTTTACTCCAAATGTTGTGTCGTGCATGGCTCTTTTTGCCCACCTCTGTGAGGGCTTCACCGGACTCATTCCCAACACGATGCTCTTCCGCCATTACTTTTACCCTCGCATCCAGGGGGAGGCACCATCTCTGGTTGCGTCACCTGGATCCCGAGGTCCAAGGGGACGTACCCAGAGGGTGCCCAGAAGGATAGGTGGGAAGAATGGCGGGGCCGGTGGTGCTGGATCGAGGAGGACGACCCACAGGAGTTCTGCCGGGTTCACCAGGCGCCGCCGTTTCGCAGGCCTGACTGGGGCGACATCGACGCCCAGGACGACAAGCTCAAGCCCGCCATCACCCGGATTCTTCGCCTCACCGAGGCCGGGCTCACCCTTGAGATGATCGGGGCGGATTTCATCTGCCACCGAATCACTCCGCTGCATAACAAGGGGAGGCCAGCCTGGCTCTTCACGAATGCGGCCGACATCATGAGGCTTCGCCCCGGCCTCGACCACAACTTCACGGTGCTGGCGCACGCCCACTTCTGCCAGCGGCTCTTCCAGCTGGACATGGGTCGCGACAGCAAGGCCGAGAGGTCCGGCAAGCCCGGGAAGGACGGCAAGGTCGCCAAGGGGCCTTTGTTTGGGTTGCCGGAGGGGGTGGTCCCGCTGAGCAATAACTCGCGCCGGAACGACATCATCGCCATGATGCTGGACTGCAACACGCACGGCCTGGTCCCAAGTTGGGCCAAGCTCCTGGAGGAGCAGGTGCAGGAGTTCTTCGACAATCTGGAGGAGAAGTACATCCGTGACGAGCCGCGGCTCGTCCAAGACACCACCCAGGTGGAGATGGACTACATCGCCGCCAGGGCGGCGGAGGCGGAGCTCGCTAAGGAGGCCAGCAGCGCTGGCGGCGTGGAGGACAAGGCCGCGGCGGCCGCAAAGGAGAGTCCGCCAGGGAGGCCAGCAGCGCCCGCACCGGGGGCCCTCTTGTTGAGGACAACAACGACAAGTCGTCCGAGGAGGAAGCTGAAGATGTCGAGCCCCCAGCCGCGGGGAAGGGGCGAGTCCTGCGGTGGTCCAACTCCGGTGAGCCGGTTCGGCCCGACAGGGTCGTGCAACCCCGGCACGCCCAGGAGACGTCCGCGCGCCAAACGAGGGCCGCGGCGGCGAGCAAATTGGTGAAGGCCACAGTGGCGAAGAAGAAAGCATCTACCTCTTCTTCATCCAAGCGTTCCCCAACTCCACCTGCTACCCCCCCTCCACCTGCTTCCCCTCCTGCTGCAGGTGACGACACGGAGGTATTCTTTGACCTCGGGCCTGTCGGCCCGAGGAGGAAGAGGAAGGCAGTTGAAGAGGAGGTGGAGGACGAGTGAGTGTCGTTTCCTTTCATCATCTCCAGCTCCTTTAATTGTGCTCCTTATCTTAACTTATTTTCGTTTTGGCAGGGACACGGAGACACTGGCTCAGAGGGTGAAGAGGGCCAGGTCTTCGGCGGCCGGCTAGCCCTCGGCGGGCACCTCAAAGGCACCACTTGTGGTGGTGAGTAGCCCGGACAGCAGCCCCCAGCGTAAGTTTGCCACTCGCCCCTCGTCGACGTGTGCCAAGGGCATGATCCTTGGATCTGACCTTGCCACAATCGCAGGAGGAGGACAACAACAGGAGGAGCCACTAAGGGCTACCCCCAGCACGCCGCCTCCGTCAACCACGCCACCCCGAGAGGTGTCCCCAGCAAGGGCGCCAAGCACCGAGCCCATGCACACGGAGGAGGAGGAGGAAAGCTTGGGCACCGGTGCCCACACCCCGGTGCCGGATGTTGGCGGGGAGGGGGCCTCGTCTTCCCAGCCTAGCACGGGTAAGCCATTCGCCTTCCACCCCTTTCCTTCTTCTGTTCTTTCTGAATCTTGGTTTCGGCTTCGCTTCATCCCCTCTCCCGATGTCCAAATCCTCTCCTGGTGGACCGGGAGGACCCGGACACTGTCATCGAGGATGTCGCCAAGGACGCCGCGGCGGAGGCCGAGAAGATTTCCGCCGAGGAGGCCGCCAAGGGTGCTGCCGAGGATGCCGCCAAGGGACCTGCCGGGGAGCCCGGCAAGGCTACTGCCGAGAAGGCCGGCAAGGGACCCACCGGGGAGGCCGGCAGGCCTGTTGCCGAGGAGGAGGTGGCTGATGACCAGCCTTCCTCCTCCGCTGCCTCTGGCTCCGGCAGGTATCTGAGGGTGGGCGACGACCTTTTCGTCCACCTTCCAGGGGTGTCCAGCTCCAGGGCGCCCATCGAGGGAGAGGTGTTCGATGAGGAGGTGCTTGCCACCGTCGGGCTCGAGGTCGTCGACGAGCCAAGCGCCGATGGCGACGGTTCTCAAGAGGAGCGGCTTCTCCAGGCCATTGGCGCCAGCTTTCGGAAGCTCCAGGCGCTCCAGCGCGCCCGCCTGGACAAGATCAAGTCCAGGACAGCAACGGTGGACAAGGCGGAGGCAGACCTCAAGGGACACGTCGCCGAGGCGCAAACTTGGTTCCGCCAAGCTTGCGAGGAGCTGAAGGCCGCCCGGGGCGAACTGGCCAAGCGTGAGGTGGAGCTCACCATGGAGCGGGCCAACGTCGAGAAGGCCTAGGAGACGGCGAGGAACCTGGCCGCCGAAGCCGAGGCCGCTCGAGCCCAGCATCAGGCCGTGCTAAACTCCTAGGAGGAGGACCTTGCCGCGCGCGAGGAGAAGCTTGCCGCAATGCTCCGCAGCAAGGACGAGGAGGTGGCGAAGCTTGTCGTGCAGCGGACCCAGGGAGCAGAGGCACAAGGAGGCACTCAACACCCAGGCTTTGGTTCACGCCGACAAGGTGAAGGAGGTAGAGGTGGAGCGGGACAGGCTCAAGGATCAGGTCCAGAAGCTGTCCAAGGAGAAGGACATGCTCAACAGTGCAATGGTTGAGGCGCAGGGCGTAGTCCTCGACAAGGCCGAGCAGCTCTCCGAGGCCAACAACTCCATCAAAGACCTCAAGCAGAAGCTGGAGGGTCTTGAGGGGATGCTGTCGGAGGGTAAGGCCCGGGAGGAGGCCCTGGCCAAGTACCTGGAGACGGAGAAGCAGCTGTGGAAGAATGAAGCCGCCAACCACAAGGATTTTGTGGAAGGCGAGAACCACTGGATTGGGCGTCTCGAAGGCGTCACCGGCAGGATCTCCATGCAGCTGGCTACAATGGGGATGCCAAATGTGAGGTATACCTCGGAGGGCAATGCGAGCCCCGACGCCAGGCTGACCATTGATACGTCTCCAGCGTATATATAATTTTTGATTGTTCCATGCTATTAAATTATCAACCTTGGATGTTTTATATGCATTTATATGTTATTTTATATGATTTTTGGAACTAACCTATTAACCTAGAGCCCAGTGCTAGTTTCTATTTTTTTCCTTGTTTTAGAGTATCGCAGAAAAGGAAAATCAAACGGAGTCCAATCGACCTGAAACTTCACGGAACTTATTTTCGGAACGGAAGCAATCTAGGAGACTTGGAGTAGACGTCAGGGAAGCTTTGAGGAAGCCACGAGGCAGGGAGGCGTGCCCTACCCCCTGGGCGCGCCCCACCCTCGTGGGCCCCTTGTGGCTCCCCTGACCGACTTCTTTCGCCTATATATGTCCATGTACCCTAAAAACATGGGGGAGCAGAATAGATAGGGAGTTTCGCTGCCAGAAGCCTCCGTAGCCACCGAAAACCAATCTAGACCCATTCCGGCGCCCTGTCAAAGGGGGAGAATTCCTCTCCGATGGCCATCTTCATCATCCCGGCGCTCTCCATGACAAGGAGGGAGTAGTTCACCCTCGGGGCTGAGGGTATGTACCAGTAGCTATGTGTTTGATCTCTCCCTCTCATGTTCTTGAGGTGGTACGATCTTGATGTATCACGAGCTTTGATATTATAGTTGGATCTTATGATGTTTCTCCCCCTCTACTCTCTTGTAATGGATTGAGTTTTCCCTTTGAAGTTATCTTATCGGATTGAGTCTTTAAGGATTTGAGAATACTTGATGTATGTATTACATGTGCTTATCTGTGGTGACAATGGGATATCACGTGATCCACTTGATGTTTGTTTTGGTGATCAACTTGCGAGTTCCGTGACCGCGTGAACTTATGCATAGGGGTTGGCACACGTTTTCGTCTTCACTCTCCGGTAGAAACTTTGGGGCACTCTTTGAAGTTCTTTGTGTTGGTTGAATAGATGAATCTGAGATTGTGTGATGCATATTGTATAATCATACCCACGGATACTTGAGGTAACATTGGAGTATCTAGGTGACATTAGGGTTTTGGTTGATTTGTGTTTTAAGGTGTTATTCTAGTACGAACTCTATGATAGATCAAACGGAAAGAATAGCTTCATGTTATTTTATACGGACTCTTGAATAGATTGATCAGAAAGAATAACTTTGAGGTGGTTTCGTACCCTACAATAATCTCTTCGTTTGTTCTCCGCTATTAGTGACTTTGGAGTGACTATTTGTTGCATGTTGAGGGATAGTTATATGATCCAATTATGTTATTATTGTTGAGAGAACTTGCACTAGTGAAAGTATGAACCCTAGGCCTTTTTTCAACGCATTGCAATACCATTTATGCTCACTTTTATCATTAGTTACCCTGCTGTTTTTATATTTTCAGATTACAAAAACCTTTATCTACTATCCATATTGAACTTGTATCACCATCTCTTCGCCGAACTAGTGCACCTATACAATTTACCATTGTATTGGGTGTGTTGGGGACACAAGAGACTCTTTGTTATTTGGTTGCAGGGTTGTTTGAGAGAGACCATCCTCATCCTACGCCTCCCACGGATTGATAAACCTTAGGTCATCCACTTGAGGGAAATTTGCTACTGTCCAACAAACCTCTGCACTTGGAGGCCCAACAACGTCTACAAGAATAAGGTTGTGTAGTAGACATAAACCATCTTCTTCAAGAGCGTCCTCAGGGCCCTGGAGCAGGTCCACTCCAACCGGGCGGCCTCCCTG
This sequence comes from Triticum urartu, assembly GCF_003073215.2. NCBI lineage: Eukaryota > Viridiplantae > Streptophyta > Magnoliopsida > Poales > Poaceae > Triticum > Triticum urartu. The sequence continues at coordinate 218,625,080 of NC_053028.1, forward strand.
GCCGATGATTCTCGGAGGCTTTACCGGGGTGCCATGACCAAGGTTCTCACCAAGCTGGCGCATTGGAACCCCAACCTCGACTTCGACGCCGCGCTGGAGAGCTTGCCAGAGGATGTAGACCTCGCGACACTCAAGGAGCGTATCAAGCCCATCATCAGCCTCATCGGCGGAATCGAGAGGGTGGAGGGCCAGCGCCGGGATTAGGCACCCCGTTTCTCGTTGCCGCCGTGGGTTCATGGCCAAGACAATTCATATCTTTAGTTAGAACCGCAGCAACAATTGATGTAATATAACTCTGCAGTACTTTTGATACAATGCATGTTATTCTCCTGTTTGACCTTCCCTTTGTATGTTTACCCTACGTTAACGGGTAGGCTTGCCGGCGCGTAAACCCAGGGAGGCACCTTGAGGACGGGTCCCCAATGGCCTGCCGGGTGTGCTTGCTGCCGAGCAAACCACCTTACCGCTCTCAACGCGGGCGCTCGAACTATTGAGCTTGACTCGAGTCAGAATCGAGAGCGTTGCCAATTGCGGAAGGCTAGCCTGCCACTCTCGACGCGGCCGCTCGAGCTGTTGAGCGGACTCGAAACAGAACAAGGGCATTGAAAAATTGTGGAAGGCCCCTTTGCATGAAGGCTTTCATACATAAGGCAGGACCTTCGAGGACAATAACCTGATATATAAAATGGAAATTGCTTAAAGTTTTGTATGACTTAGCTTTCCTGTCGCCGCACCGGCGTCCTCGCGCTTGTAGGCGGTGTTGTTCTCCTGGCAGTCGTCTTCTCTGGAAGCCGTGGCCACGAGAAACTGCTAAGCCGGCTGCTAAACCAGATTCTCACAACTGCGCGCCCCCTACCTGGCGCGCTAGAGATGTCTGTGGGAACGACACCTATGGGATCACTAGGCTCCCTTCTACGGTCGGCGGGTGCGGGGTCGTGAGGAGAGCAGGTTTAGGAGCTAGCACACAGATCGTTTACCCAGGTTCGGGCAGCGAGGATGCGTAAAACCCTAGTCCGGCTTTGGTGGATGTATTGAGTGTTCTTAAGCTTCTTGAACTAGCTACCGTGGTTGCGCCGTTCCAAAAAGCCGAATCCCTCTCCAGATCGCCTCGGGCCTCCTTTTATAGAAAAAAGGGGTCGCCACAGTGCCACACAGGAGGTGGAAAGGCCTACAGTGCGCGAGCTCATCGCACTGCATTACGAGACAAAGCGCATTAAATGCGCTACGTAGGTGTCCATTAGCTTTATCGGGGACGGGAACGAGGCATGTCCCGTCCATCGCCGCTCTGTCTCGCTTCGACATGCGCCCAGGCTAGCAGTGCATGTAGCGCCATGTAGGCAGGCAAGCAGCTGAGGTGGCACGATGGTAGGGCCTTCATGAAGATCTGCATGCCGCCACGCATGTGCTTGCTGATTTGGCCTGGAAGCTGCATGTTGCCACGCAGGTGCCTGCCCAGCTGGTTGGGCTGGCAGCTCCATGCGAACAGTGGCGGAGTCTTGGCTGGTGCGGGCCTAGCAGTGGCCCTGCTGATGCCCTCGGCAAGGGTCTTGCCAGGGGCCAAGCAAGGGTCTTGCCGTGGTGTTGTTGTCATCCCCGGCAAAAATCTTGTCGGGGGGATCATGTGGATTTATTCAGCTAGGATCCTGCCGGGGGTCGCCGTCTTCTGGTCCTCATCTGAACTCATACGTCTATGATCTCGACAAAGATCTGCATGCCACCTCAGAGGTGCCTCCTGAGCCCTGGTCCCACGTAGTTGTTGACGGCGTTCGGAACCTTTGGGCTCAAGGGTGGCTCGCTCTGCTGGTGTTGGGCAAGTTGCCCAGCAAGGCTCTTGCCAGGGCTGCGAGGGCTGCCTCGGCAAGGATCTTGTCGAGGGAGTCCACCTCGTCCTCTTTCCCTCCTGCGCTTCTGATCTTGGCGTCGCCTCGGTTGTCTTGTGCTTCGGCTTCTCTCCGGCTTCCCTCCTCTGCCCTGCTAAGTGTGGTCGCGGTGTGTGGCTCTGACTGCCCATGCACAAGTAAAGGGGTCAAAAGAAGAGCCCCTACTTTTGTACACCGATAGCTGGAGATCGCCAGTCCCGCGACCCCTCATCCAGCGCGCCCCCAACTCCTCGCCCGCGAGCCTCTGCCTTGTCGACCAGCCTCGACCTCCTCTGCAAGGACGACCCCGCTCCCCGTCTCCTTCGTCCGCGTCCCCACCTCCGGCGCGCCAAGCTCGTCGTCGTCCTCGCCCTGTGAGCCATCCAGTGCCGCTGTGCCTTCGTTCTGTCACTTGGTGAAGGGGATGAGCAGCAGCCAAGCCCCATCGAGCTCCTACACAAGCCGCCCGAGTCCTTGGCTAGAACCGCCCAAGTCGTCGCCTCTATGCACCATGTAGTGTTACCGTGGACGCATGCACCCCCGGATCAGAACCGCAAGCACCAAGTACACCACCCGCAAGACCCAGACTCCAAACACCAAGTACAACTACAAACCCAAAGAACTCGGATGCATCAAATTCCCCTACGACCCGTGTATGGCTATGTGTCGACCCTGGATATGGAACTGCAAAATACAAGTACACCTTCGAGTTGATGAGACCGGCGAGTACGAGGACCCCAAGTACCACGACAACCTCGAAGGGATTCAAATTCGTCAAGTTCCTCTACTGATGACTCGAACGCCTACGAAAACGTGTACCACTACCGTCGCCGAGATTGCCAGAACCTCTACCGACGACCTCGGAGTGTGTACGATGACCGTTGTCGAAGACCTGTACCTCTACCACTTCCCAAACATGAACGACTACCTCCACTATTAACGTCCCGGGTACATCTACTTCCTCTACTTTGCACCGAACCCGAACCGCTCCGAGAATGCACCCTTCGAAGGTATAACCGCCGAGTCGATGACCCGTGGAACGAATGCATGTGTGTTGTATGAGTTGCATGTTTAGAAGTTGTATTTGTCGTGAACGTTAGTTGTTCCTCCTCGTTGCCATGCCATCCACCCGTGGGAACCCAGTAACTGGGATCACCCCACCATCTTTTGCACACTCCCGCCACACTTCCTTTGCACCGGTATATCCTTGAGCTACCGGAACCCATATGTTGCCATGGCATCATTTTCGGATTCGTTGTCGTGGCACCCCTTTCGTTTCCACCACGATGACAACATGCTTCATATCATTCTCTTGTCAACATTTCCAAATTACATAAAACTTGCACATGCATCCGCATCATGTTAACAACATTTAAAATGTTTAAAATTGTTGTTTGCATTGTTTTGCTATATGCACATGAGAATTTACTGAAATTTTTGTTTGATGTTTCTGGCCTCATTTAAAATGCCTAAATATGTAGTTTACTTTTGCCTCACCTCTTGCCATGTTTGATAACATTTAATATTGTTGGGTACATAAACGGGAGAGAACTAAATAAATGAATATGGTGTTTTGTCAATATGCAACATGTTACATATTGAGCTCCACTTAACCTGTAGTTTTGTTTGTGCACTTTGCCATGCCATGCCTCATTAAACCGGACATGCATCATACTTGTTTGTGCATCATGCCATGGTTATGCTTGTGTGTTTACTATGTTGCTTGCTTCTTTCCGGGTTGCTTCTCTCGTTAGCTTCGGTTTCGTTCCGGACTTGTGAGGATTCGTTCAACTACGTTGGGTCATCTACTTCTTGGACTCGTTCTTCTTCCTTGTGGGATCTCAGGCAAGATGACCATACCCTCGAAATAACTTCTATATTTGCTTGCTAGTTGTTCGTTCTATCGCTATGTCGCACTACCTACCACTTGTTATATCATGCCTCCCATTTTTCCATGTCAAGCCTCTAACCCGCCTTCCTAGCAAACCGTTGTTTGGCTTTGTTACCGCTTCTGCTCAGCCCCTCTTATTGCGTTGCTAGTTGCAGGTGAAGTTGAAGTTTGTTCCTTGTTGGAACATGGATATCTTGGGATATCACAATATATCTTATTTTAATTAATGCATCTACATACTTGGTAAAGGGTGGAAGGCTCGACCTTATGCCAGGTGTTTTGTTCCACTCTTGCCGCCCTAGTTTCCGTCATACCGTTGTGATGTTCCTTCATTTTGCGTTCCTTACACGGTTGGGTGATATGGGAACCCCTTGATAGTTCACTTTGAATAAAACTGCTCCAACAAGGCACATCCTTGGTTTTACATTTGCCTAACAACCTATAACCTTCCCTTGGGTTTTCATGAGCCCGAGGGTCATCTTTATTTTAACCCCCTCGAGCCAGTGCTCCTTTGAGTGTTGGTCCAACATAGAGCCACTTGCAGCGCCACCTCGAGGAAACTTGAGGGTTGGTTTTAGTTGTACGTAGTGTTCATCCAGTGTGCCCTGAGAATGAGATATGTTCAGCTCCTACCGGGATTTGTCAGCACATCTGGGCGGTCTTGCTGGTCTTGTTTTACCATTGTCGAAATGTCTTATAACCGGGATTCCGAGACTGATTGGGTATTTCCGGGAGAAGGAATATCCTTCATTGACCGTGAGAGCTTGTGATGGGCTAAGTTGGGACACCCTGCAGGGTATAAACTTTCGAGAGCCGTGCTCGCGGTTATGTGGCATATGGGAATTTGTTAATATCCGGTTGTAGAGAACTTGACACTTGACTTATTTAAAATGCATCAACCACGTGTGTAGCCGTGAAGGTCACTTTTCGGCGGAGTCCGGGAAGTGAAGACGGTCTTGTGTTATGATTGAACATAAGTAGTTTCAGGATCACTTCTTGATCACTTCTAGCTTCTCGACCGTGCGTTGCTTCTCTTCTCGCTCTCATTTGCGTATATTAGCCACCATATATGCTTAGTGCTTGCTGCAGCTCCACCTTACTACCTTCTCCTACCCATAAGCTTAAATAGTCTTGGTCGTGTGGGTGTATTTGGGTGTATTTGAATGATCTATGAATTATTTATGTATTGTGTGAAGTGGTGATTGTAAGCCAACTCTTTATCCCTCTCTTATTCAGTACATGGGATTGTGTGAAGATTACCCCTCTTGTGACAAACCTACCATGCGGCTATGCCTCTAAGTCGTGCCCCGACACGTGGGAGATATAGTCGCATTGTGAGTGTTACAAATTGGTAATCAGAGCCATCCCCGACTTAGGAGCCCCCTACTTGATCGAATCGCTGACGTTGTTGAGTCTAGAACAAAATGTTTTTGAGTCTTAGGATTATATATATCGGAGAGTAGGATTCTTTTTACTCATCAGTCCCTTCGTCGCTCTGGTGAGGCCTTCTGACATAGAAGTTTTGACTTTCCTCTCCTCAAAATTCACGAATTTTTTTAGGATCACGCGGGTATCTTGGAATCATTCTGATAGTCTTGTGACGAGAACATTGTTCTTGGTACCTCCTGACATTTAGGGGTTGTTGCAGTATCCCAGGGAGTTGAGCTCCGAGGTGTTGTCGTCACAATTTTATCTGTAGGATCGAAAGTATGTCTATAGGGGGGGTGATTAGACTACTTGACCAAATAAAAACTTAACCTTTTCCCAGTTTTAGTTCTTGGCAGATTTTAGCTATTTTAGGACAAGTCAAGCAATCATCACATAATTCAAGCAAGCATGCAAAGAGTATATTGGCAGCGGAAAGTAAAGCATGCAACTTGCAAGAATATAAAGGGAAGGGTTTGGAGAATTCAAACGCTGTTGGAGACACGGATGTTTTTCCCGTGGTTCGGATAGGTGGTGCTATCCTACATCCACGTTGATGGAGACTTCAACCCACGAAGGGTAACGGTTGCGCGAGTCCACATAGGGCTCCACCCAAGGGCAACGGTTGCGCGAGTCCACGAAGGGCTCCACCCACGAAGGGTCCACGGAGAAGCAACCACCCACAAAGGGTCCACGAAGAAGCAACCTTGTCTATCCCACCATGGCCATCACCCACGAAGGACTTGCCTCACTAGCGGTAGATCTTCACGAAGTAGGCGATCTCCTTGCCCTTACAAACTCCTTGGTTCAACTCCACAATCTTGTCGGAGGCTCCCAAGTGACACCTAGCCAATCTAGGAGACACCACTCTCCAAGAAGTAACAAATGGTGTGTAGGTAATGAACTCCTTGCTCTTGTGCTTCAAATGATAGTCTCCCCAACACTCAACTCTCTCTCATAGGATTTGGATTTGGTGGAAAGAAGATTTGAGTGGAAAGCAACTTGGGAAGGCTAGAGATCAAGATTCATATGGTAGGAATGGAATGTCTTTCTCAACACATGAGTAGGTGGTTCTCTCTCAGAACAAATGAGTTGGAATGATGTGTGTGTTCTGATAGCTCTCTCTTTGAATGAGAAAGAGGTGGAGGGGTATATATAGCCTCTACACAAAATCCAACCATTACACAGTTTTCCAATCTTGGTGGGACCGAATCATAAAACTCGGTCGGACCGAAAATGTAAAAACCTAGTGACCGTTAAGGAATCGGTGGGACTGACATGCAACTCGGTAGGACCGATTGGTTAGGGTTTGGGCATAACGTAATCTCGGTGAGACCGATTACACAAACTTCGGTGAGACCGAGATTTGGTAATTAGCTAACCAGAGAGTTGCTCAGGCAAACTCGGTGGGACCGATTTGCTCTTTCGGTGAGACCGAGTGGAACTCGGTGAGACTAAAAAGTTACAAAGGGGAAACACTGAGTTATTGCAATCTCGGTGGGACCGATTCGCTCTTTCGGTGGGACCGAAAAGTTACGAAAGGGAAACAGAGAGTTTGCAACCCCATCTCGGTGGGACCGAGATCCTTATCGGTAGAACCGAATTGCTAGGGTTTGGCAGTGGCTAATGACAAATGAAACTCGGTGGCGCCGGATAGGAAAAATCGGTAGGACCGAGTTTGGCTTAGAGTTTAGGTCATATGTGGATATGGGAAAGTAGTTGAGGGTTTTGGAGCATACCTTTAAGCACATGAAGCAAGAGGCTCATTAAGCAACACCTCATCCCTCCTTGATAGTATTGGCTTTTCCTATGGACTCAATGTGATCTTGGATCACTAAAATATAAAATGAGGAGTCTTGAGCTTTTGAGCTTGAGCCAATCCTTTGTCCTTAGCATTTTGAGGGTTACACTTTCACATCCATGCCATGCCAATCATTGAGCTTTCCTGAAATAATCATCTTGGAATAGCATTAGCTCAATGAGCTATATGTTGTTATGAATTACCAAAACCACCTGGGGATAGTTGCACTTTCAATCTCCCCCTTTTTGGTAATTGATGACAACATATAGATCAAAGCTTCGACAAATGATAATAAGCATGAAGTATATCGTCGCTTTGAGAAGTATGTGGTAAGTAAGAGCTCCCCCTAAATTTGTGCATATTTAAAATTTGCTTTGGACTACAAATGCACAAAGAGTTAGAATCATGGGTTACTCTTCCATGTCACATACATCTTGGTGGAGCGCTCAAAATGATAAGATTGAAATACATGCACTCATCACCAAGAATAGTGAATGATCACAAACGATAGATAGAATGATAATATTTAAGCAAGCATTAAGCAAACATTAAGTGTAGCTTATGATCAAACACATGATCATTGATGTCTCACAAACATAAGGACGTAGTATCTCACACACAAAAGCAAACAAAGTTCGAAGAAACCACCAAATAAAACAAGAGAGAAAAGCAACACTCTCTCTCTCGAAGCCTATGATCTATACATCTTCTCCCCCTTTGGCAACAAGTTACCAAAAAGTTCCTAGAAAATGCATAGCGCTAAGTCGTCGCTCAGGCTTGATCTTTAGGTGGTGGTGGAGTCCGGATCACTCCAAGGACGAAGGCTTCTGTAGATGCTGAAGTAGTCGCTGGAGTTGGAGCTGAGGTGGACGCTGGAGCTGAGGCTATAGCTGGTGCTGAGGTGGTGGCTCTGGTGTCAGTAACTGGCAGTGTAGACGACCTCAGGCCTCGTGGCACTCTAGAAAAAAGCATGAGTGGTAGTCCTGCCTCTCCTCTCATTCATGTCCTCCTGGAGCTGCTCCACTACAGACTGGACTTCTGTTACCTTGACATCCAAGTCATAGAACTTCTGTTCCATGATCCTCTCTAGGCTCTGCTGGTTCTTAGTGAGGTTGGCTAGACTTTGTTCAATTCTCAGCGAGGATGCAATCAAGTAACTGAGCTGCTCTTGTTTGGTCTTCAAGAAGTACTCAGATGCCTCTTCTTGAGTAGGCATCCTGGCAGCTTTCTCCTTCTTCGCCTTCTCCTTCTTTGCATAAGCTTGTGCAGACGATGGCTCATTCTCTGTCATCACAACTTCATTGTTCTCAAAATCTGGACGGATGGGCAGGTGTTCCTTATCCAACAGATATATGCCTCTGCCCATCTTGGAGTTGATGAGCTCCTGAATCTGAGGGGCATATCCACAGCTCCTCTTCTGATCTGCAGCTGTCCTCTTAATGGTTTCCACAATGAGACTCATGACCTTGAATTTTTGAGGCACATCAAAAACATGAAGCAAGTTGATAGCATGTCCTCTGATCATCTTGTGATCTTCAGACTTAGGCAACAGAGTGTGCCTTAGTATCCAATTGATAGTAGGCAATCCTGATAGCAGATAGTGCACTGAGCCAAATTTGAATGTGTCAAGAGCTTCATTGGGGATTTCCTTGTACATGTTGGACATGGAGTTATGGTCCATTTTCTTCTTGGCATAGATATCCAAGTCCTCATCTTGCTCTTCTGGGGCATTGATGATCTGTGCCCACTCAGCCACTGTAGATTGGTACCTTGTACCCTCAGACATCCAAGTGATTCTTCCATCTGGATAAAAGTGAGCTGTGGAGTAGAACTGCATGATGAGTTCCTCGTTCCACTTTGTGAGCTTCTGCCCAACAAAGTCCTCTACTCCACACGCTCTGAAGCTGTCCTGAACTCCTGGGTAGTGCTCTTCATTCTCCTTGATGTATGTCCAGTCGACCCATCTCATGTCACAAACGATTGGCTTCTTGTCAAGCAAAACAGTCTCATAAAAGTCTTGTTGCTCCTTTGTATGAAACCTGTAATCCACGGTAGTCCTTCTCCTAGAAGCATACGGGTCTGCTTCTCTCCACTTCCTCAGCCCTGAGTCTCTCCTGAGCTTCATGTCCTCAGCCACAGGATGAGCATCGTTGTGGTCTGGGATCTTGGGCTTGAGCTTCCGGAGGACACTCTCTTCCTCTTCTTCAATAGCTTCAGGCACTGGGGCCTTGTTCTTTTCTGCAGCAGGTATACTCCTTGTGTTTCTCTTTGGAGCTGTCTTAGGCTTAGGTGCAGCTTTAGGAGCTTCCTTGGGCTTGGATGCAGCTCCCCCTGACCTTATGGCATCTCCCATAAGTTTGGCTGCTTTGGGTGCTGGTGCAGCAACCTCTTCTTCCTCCTCCTCTTCTACCATGATGGAGGCTCTCCCAAGCACTTTGGCTACAATCTTCTTCACCCTCTATTTCCTCTTTTTGCCCTCAGCAGCAATGGGCTCAATGGGAGCAGGCGCAGGCTTCTCAGTTGAGACTCTAGCCTTTGACATTGGCTGCCTCCCTGCTGGCCTCTTGACTTTCAGGCCTGGCTTTGAGCCTTGAGCTGGCTCAACCCTTTTGGAAGTGGCCTCTTCTTCTGCCACATAGTCTTCATCCTCAGAATCAGACGTTCTCTTCTTCCTTTGACGTGTGGCAGCCTTAGGCAGATTGCTGGGTGTTCTCCTGCTGCCATCATCAGAAGAACTTGAGGGGCTAGTGCCCTCACTCATCACAACTTGCTGCTCTGAGAGGTTTTGGCTGTCACTTTGATCAGACATGTTGCAAACTGACTGCTGACCCTGTGAATAGATTATAGAAGAGATAGAGTGGATGAGCATCACAAAAAGCAGAGATTTTTGCAAAAGATTAATTCAAAAACTTAGTTTTAGTTTTCCACAGAAAGCATCTCGGATCTACCGATTTTCAAACTCGGTGACACCGAAGCAGTTTTGGCACCAGAACTGGTGAACTCGGTCAGACCGAGTCACAGTTCGGTGGCACCGAGACTGCTAAGGTTTCACAGAATTCCAAAATCGGTCGCACCGATAAGTTATTCTCGGTCAGACCGAGTTTAACTTGTGCAATGGCAAAAGCCAGATCGGTGGGACCGAGTTTTTCAACTCGGTGGGTCCGAGATGGTTTCGGCGGAAACCTAACCCTAAAATTTTCGAATTAAACCTAATCTACGAGCGTTTTGACTGGATAGAAGTTTATCAATCGTGGCAAGATACATGATGATCACAATGTGCTAGGAATCAGATTGAGGAATAGCACAATGATCAAGTCCATACCCTAGTGCGGCGTGGACTTGCTACGGCGGCAACGGCGGGGCAGAAATTCGTTGACAGCGGCGAAGACCAGCGACTGGAGGCTGCTGGCGGCGCGGAGAAGATCCGGAGACCACGAAGGCAGAGCAGGCTATCGCGCGGGCGAGGAGTATATAGCCCGACCCTGTCGGTGTGACCGAGTGGAACGACTCGGTGGCACCGAGATGCAAAACTGTGTGTAGTTATTGCAACTCGGTGTGACCGAAAAGTTCAAATCGGTTGCACCGAGATCAAAAACCTAGATCAACTTAATGAACTCCGTAGGACCGAAAATGGAGTATCGGTCATACCGAGATTCATAAAGAGGTTTTGGAAGTTTAAGCCTATGACGAATCGGGGACTCCGAGCGCTCCTCACACAGAGTGGTTCGAATCTGACTTGATCAAATTTTGTGATGCAGCAAGAATAGAGTTTGAGACGAGAAAAGCATAGATAGCTAGAGGAGGTTCTTAGGCATTCTTGTCCATCCACTTGGCAAAAGAAGATAAAGCCAAACAATCAAAACAACAAGTGGATGTCCTCGAATGAGTAAAATATGCAATCAGCATGCTCACACAATAAGATAGCAAATGAAATATGTGGCAAAGCATGCACAACCAATTCTAGCATCTATCAAGCAATTTGCGATGACTAGGTCATCTATATATGAGTATATTGACTTAGGAGTCAAGTGAGAACACTTGATCGTAGGTCATACTCATCGTTTAAGCTCAAGTGGGGTTACCACTTTTACATAAAGCATTGTTTTGTTCACATCTTTAGAGTTGCTTTAGCTCAAGTCTTGGAGTAAAGCTCCCCCTAGATGTGATATCCCCCCTAAGAGGGATGAACTAACTTTGGGTTTTGTCGATGATGACTTCATGTAGATATTGAAGATGTGGATGCTCAATGTTGATGTAGATCTCTTGGAGCTATCCATTTGAGTGAATTGCACTTTCAATACCTACATGGGTTAGTCCCACAAGGAACAAACAAGGATATCCATAGACATAGAGTGATGCACACACAAGATGATGTCCATGAAAGCTTTGGGTTACCTTGTCCCTTGTCTTACCAACAAGAGGGTTTGTGACTCCTTGAACTAGTGCAAGATGTGGAAGTTGATTGCACTTGTTCTTGCCAAAATGATAAGAGTGAAGTATGTTGGCGGAGTCACCCTCAAGAACTCTCTAGTTCTTCTTCTTTTGGATCCACATCATCTTGATGGGAATCCTTGGAGTTGTAGTCGTACTTGATGAAGTGGAACTTGGAGTAGTCTTGGGAATCCACTTGACTAAGGTCTTAGGAGCTTCTTCAAATGCATCAATTTCCTCTTGAAGCTTGTCCTTGCCTTTTTGCTCGTAGTCTTGTGGTGGAAGATCATCTTGAGCTTGTGTCCCCTTGAAAGAAGTATACTTCTCTTGTTGAGGGACAAACTTCGTCTTGGGGTATTGATCTTATTCCCATTCAACTCCATTGGCATTGAACTTTCGTTCAAAACCAACACCTTGATTCTTCCGGTGCATTCCTTGCTTGCGCACAATTTCCTCGAATTGCTTACTCCCGGCAAGGCTTTTGTACACTCCTTTCTCCATAATTCCCTTCAATAAGCTATTTTCTTGCTCAAGTGTAACTTGGCTAAGAGAATTATTAGTGGAATCAAGAGAACTACTAGAAGCAACAATATTGAATTTAGCATGATCATTGTTACTACTAGAGGAGGAATCTTTCTTGCTAGATTTGACTTGAGGCATGTAAGTGGATAAGAGTAAATGCTTGGCAATGTAAGAAGAACTTTTCTTACGGAGATCATCATTGATTGCCTTTAAGAACTCATGCTCTTGCTCAAGATTGAGCTTTTCAAAGCGTAACTTCTCATGAGCTCTTAAAAGTTCTCGATGATCTTCGAAGATAGTGTCATGAGCTAACTTAAGAGTTTTTAGTTCTTTAGTTAGAGCCTCAATCTTCTCCTTATCATTGTCATTTGTTTTATCTTGATTAGCATGATTAATTGGTCTTTCATCATAGTATTCATCACTAGAGTTATCACCAATCAACTCATCACCTAACAAGTCATCTTCATCACTATTGAAATCAACATACTCGGGGTGTGTTACCTTAGGACCTTTGGCCATGAAGCATCTTCCAATTCCTTCATTTGGTGAGTCAAATATGTCGTAGGAGTTGGTTGACACAAGTGCTAGACCGGCAACACCTTCATCTTGAGTATCTTCGGAGTCGGAGTGATAACTTCTCTCGGAGTGGCTGTCGGAGTCGGAGCCGGATACCCATTCACCAACATGAGCTTGATGTCTTCGTCTTGTGTAGCTCCTTGATGATTTTTCCTTCCTTTCCGAATCCTTGCTTCTCCGTGAGTATCTTCGTTCATAACGATCATCTCTACTCCTTCTCTCTCTTGGCGGTGATCCTTTGCTTCTTCTTCTTGGAGAATCTTCTCTTCTCTTGTAGGGAGCCGTACACTCATTGGAATAGTGTCCGGGTCTTCCACAATTGTAAGAGTTTCGCTCTCGACTAGAAGATCTTTTGTCATTGTAGGACCTTGACTTGGAGCTTCTACCTTTGCTTCTACTCTTGTAGAACTTGTTGAAGTTCTTCACCATTAAGCTCAATTCTTCATTGAAGTCTTGTTTCTCACTTGATGATGTAGGGGCTTCGCATGAGGCTTTGTAGGCACCACTTGATTTGTTGTGAAGTTCCTCTTTATCCTTAAGTGACATTTCATGAGCAACAATTCATCCAATCACTTCCGTTGGCTTGAGATCTTTGTAATTGGGCATCATTTGGATCAACGTGCACACGGTATCATATTTTCCATCCAAGGCTCTTAGGATCTTCTTCATGATGAATTTATCGGTCATCTCTTCACTTCCTAAGCCGGCAATCTCATTTGTGATGAGAGCAATCCTAGAGTACATTTCAGCGACACCTTCACCATCCTTCATCTTGAACTTGTCAAGTTGGCTTTGAAGCACATCCAACTTGGATTCCTTGACGGAGTCGGTACCTTCATGCATATCAATCAAAGTGTCCCAAATTTCCTTTGCATTCTCAAGGCGGCTGATTTTGTTGAATTCTTCGGGGCACAATCCGTTGAAGAGAATATCACAAGCTTGAGCATTGTATTGCAACATCTTCAACTCATCCGCGGTAGCTTCACGGTGGTTCTCTCCCATCAAAGAAGTCACCTTGCAAACCAACACACACAATAGCCCAAACGGCGGGGTTATGTCCAAGAATATGCATTTTCATTTTATGCTTCCAACTAGCAAAATTAGTACCATCAAACTAAGGACCTCTACGGTGATAATTTCCCTCGCTAGACGCCATACTCTCCTAGGTTGTGAAACCAAGGCTATGACCACCAAAAGCTATGGAGATCAAGCAAATGGAGACCAAAGCTCTGATACCACTTGTAGGATCGAAAGTATGTCTAGAGGGGGGGGTGATTAGACTACTTGACCAAATAAAAACTTAACCTTTTCCCAATTTTAGTTCTTGACAGATTTTAGCTATTTTAGGACAAGTCAAGCAATCATCACATAATTCAAGCAAGCATGCAAAGAGTATATTGGCAACGGAAAGTAAAGCATGCAACTTGCAAGAATATAAAGGGAAGGGTTTGGAGAATTCAAACGCTATTGGAGACACGGATGTTTTTCCCGTGGTTCGGATAGGTGGTGCTATCCTACATCCACGTTGATGGAGACTTCAACCCACGAAGGGTAACGGTTGCGCGAGTCCACACAGGGCTCCACCCAAGGGCAACGGTTGCGCGAGTCCACGAAGGGCTCCACCCACGAAGGGTCCACGGAGAAGCAACCACCCACAAAGGGTCCACGAAGAAGCAACCTTGTCTATCCCACCATGGCCATCGCCCACGAAGGACTTGCCTCACTAGTGGTAGATCTTCACGAAGTAGGCGATCTCCTTGCCCTTACAAACTCCTTGGTTCAACTCCACAATCTTGTCGGAGGCTCCCAAGTGACACCTAGCCAATCTAGGAGACACCACTCTCCAAGAAGTAACAAATGGTGTGTAGGTAATGAACTCCTTGCTCTTGTGCTTCAAATGATAGTCTCCCCAACACTCAACTCTCTCTCATAGGATTTGGATTTGGTGGAAAGAAGATTTGAGTGGAAAGCAACTTGGGAAGGCTAGAGATCAAGATTCATATGGTAGGAATGGAATGTCTTGATCTCAACACATGAGTAGGTGGTTCTCTCTCAGAACAAATGAGTTGGAATGATGTGTGTGTTCTGATGGCT
>NC_053028.1:218640678-218781246 GCF_003073215.2 Triticum urartu
TAATTGGGCATCATTTGGATCAACGTGCACACGGTATCATATTTTCCATCCAAGGCTCTTAGGATCTTCTTCATGATGAATTTATCGGTCATCTCTTCACTTCCTAAGCCGGCAATCTCATTTGTGATGAGAGCAATCCTAGAGTACATTTCAGCGACACCTTCACCATCCTTCATCTTGAACTTGTCAAGTTGGCTTTGAAGCACATCCAACTTGGATTCCTTGACGGAGTCGGTACCTTCATGCATATCAATCAAAGTGTCCCAAATTTCCTTTGCATTCTCAAGGCGGCTGATTTTGTTGAATTCTTCGGGGCACAATCCGTTGAAGAGAATATCACAAGCTTGAGCATTGTATTGCAACATCTTCAACTCATCCGCGGTAGCTTCACGGTGGTTCTCTCCCATCAAAGAAGTCACCTTGCAAACCAACACACACAATAGCCCAAACGGCGGGGTTATGTCCAAGAATATGCATTTTCATTTTATGCTTCCAACTAGCAAAATTAGTACCATCAAACTAAGGACCTCTACGGTGATAATTTCCCTCGCTAGACGCCATACTCTCCTAGGTTGTGAAACCAAGGCTATGACCACCAAAAGCTATGGAGATCAAGCAAATGGAGACCAAAGCTCTGATACCACTTGTAGGATCGAAAGTATGTCTAGAGGGGGGGGTGATTAGACTACTTGACCAAATAAAAACTTAACCTTTTCCCAATTTTAGTTCTTGACAGATTTTAGCTATTTTAGGACAAGTCAAGCAATCATCACATAATTCAAGCAAGCATGCAAAGAGTATATTGGCAACGGAAAGTAAAGCATGCAACTTGCAAGAATATAAAGGGAAGGGTTTGGAGAATTCAAACGCTATTGGAGACACGGATGTTTTTCCCGTGGTTCGGATAGGTGGTGCTATCCTACATCCACGTTGATGGAGACTTCAACCCACGAAGGGTAACGGTTGCGCGAGTCCACACAGGGCTCCACCCAAGGGCAACGGTTGCGCGAGTCCACGAAGGGCTCCACCCACGAAGGGTCCACGGAGAAGCAACCACCCACAAAGGGTCCACGAAGAAGCAACCTTGTCTATCCCACCATGGCCATCGCCCACGAAGGACTTGCCTCACTAGCGGTAGATCTTCACGAAGTAGGCGATCTCCTTGCCCTTACAAACTCCTTGGTTCAACTCCACAATCTTGTCGGAGGCTCCCAAGTGACACCTAGCCAATCTAGGAGACACCACTCTCCAAGAAGTAACAAATGGTGTGTAGGTAATGAACTCCTTGCTCTTGTGCTTCAAATGATAGTCTCCCCAACACTCAACTCTCTCTCATAGGATTTGGATTTGGTGGAAAGAAGATTTGAGTGGAAAGCAACTTGGGAAGGCTAGAGATCAAGATTCATATGGTAGGAATGGAATGTCTTGATCTCAACACATGAGTAGGTGGTTCTCTCTCAGAACAAATGAGTTGGAATGATGTGTGTGTTCTGATGGCTCTCTCTTTGAATGAGAAAGAGGTGGAGGGGTATATATAGCCTCCACACAAAATCCAACCGTTACACAGTTTTCCAATCTCGGTGGGACCGAATCATAAAACTCGGTCGGACCGAAAATGTAAACCTAGTGACCGTTAGGAATTTCGGTGGGACTGACATGAAACTCGGTAGGACCGATTCGGTTAGGGTTTGGGCATAATGTAATCTCGGTGAGACCGATTACACAAACTCGGTGAGACCGAGTTTGGTAAATAGCTAACCAGAGAGTTGCTCAGGTAAACTCGGTGGGACCGATTTGCTCTTTCGGTGAGACCGAGTGGAACTCGGTGAGACCGAAAAGTTACAAAGGGGAAACACTGAGTTTACATTGCAATCTCGGTGGGACCGATTCGCTCTTTCGGTGGGACCGAAAAGTTACGAAAGGGAAACAGAGAGTTTGCAACCCCATCTCGGTGGGACCGAGATCCTTATCGGTAGAACCGAATTGCTAGGGTTTGGCAGTGGCTAATGACAAATGAAACTCGGTGGCGCCGGATAGGAAAAATCGGTAGGACCGAGTTTGGCTTAGAGTTTAGGTCATATGTGGATATGGGAAAGTAGTTGAGGGTTTTGGAGCATATCATTAAGCACATGAAGCAAGAGGCTCATTAAGCAACACCTCATCCCTCCTTGATAGTATTGGCTTTTCCTATGGACTCAATGTGATCTTGGATCACTAAAATATAAAATGAGGAGTCTTGAGCTTTTGAGCTTGAGCCAATCCTTTGTCCTTAGCATTTTGAGGGTTCCACTTTCACATCCATGCCATGCCAATCATTGAGCTTTCCTGAAATAATCATCTTGGAATAGCATTAGCTCAATGAGCTATATGTTGTTATGAATTACCAAAACCACCTAGGGATAGTTGCACTTTCATTATCGTTGCAGTTCTGGAATACCTAAGTTTCGCCGACATCGAAAATCTCTTTTATGAAGTTGTTGGTGAGATAACCTCGACGCCACCTAGTACTGGGGTGGGAGTTCGGGAGTATTGCCATAACTCGTATAACGGATGATTTTCGAAGGTTGAGGTACATGATTTCCGAAGGTTTCTTGGTTATGTGTTGAAGGATGGATACAGCTAGATGTAGGGATTGTTAGTTTGGGTGAGATGTATTGCTTCCCCTGTATCCCCAACACCTGATTGCATAACCAGAAAGTTTCAGGAGTTTATAAGTGGGAATTCAAGTTTCTTGTAGGATATCTTTCCAACAAACACATGATACGATTTGGGATCTATCATATGTTTGTTTCCGGCTTATTCTGCAAGCCAATCCTTTGTTTTGTTTTGAGTTGTGGTATTCGAGTTGCTTCGAAGTCAAATGTGGATTCCATACCTTTCCTAAGCGGTGTTCTCATATTTCTATGTGAATACTAATCCTTCATGATAATCGAGATTCTCATGTCAATCCTTTTCAACCGGCATGTTTCTCTTCTAGTGGATCCGATCATTTCAACATCCGCAAGATCACCTCTCGGTTTTCCCAACGTTGTTCATTCCATCTGTCCCCAAGTTACCTTTGTTTTCCCACCCACCCACCCCTTTTTCTTCAAGGACTCAGATTTCTGAATCAAGTATCCATCTTATGGATGTGAAGTTTCTTCATTCTTTCCTCAATGTTTTTACCCAGTGGTTCTCATGAAGATGATCTACAAGTTTATCATTCTTCATTCTTTTTCTTCTCCGGTGGATTCAATTCAAGCTTTGTTGATCATATTCCTTTCCTTGTTTGAAATGTTTTCTCATGCCGGTGCACCTCTTAATCGCTCACCTCTCCCTATTCATATCCGAAGTGCTGAAGATATCTTAGAAGATTTATGTCTCCACTATCAATCTGTTCAAGCTATTTCAAGGTTGTTATCTCATTCAAGACATTTAATTCAACTGGCGCAATCTCTCTTTTAAATCATTCCAATAGTGTTTCTCTTGAGTGGGCCCTAACCCACTGGTCTTTTCCCAAGATCTTACCTGACTCTTCAAATTTATCGGGAGCAATTCCCAAATTATTTTCAAAGTTTGACGTAAGAATGAATTTTCATCAGTCAATTGCCTTCTCCAATATCGTTTTAAAATTCTTTTCATTGGTTCAACCTTTCTAATTTTCATTCTGGAGTGCCTCAACAAATTCATTGTGGTGTTTCTCGTCGTCATTCTCGGATTTTGAAGACCGAAGAGGAGTACCTCTTAAATCTTCACCCGTTCTTCCAAAGATGTGAAGTTCTGGCTTGATGCATTCCTCTCATAATTGTTTTTGGTTATGATCATTCTTTTTACCCTTCCAAAGAAATTCAGGTGTCTTTTCAGTTTAATTCTCCGGAGTCCATCATCTCAGAATTATTCAATCCAGCTTTCAGCTCTCGGTCTCCAAATCTTACCGGTGCATCAGTCAAGTATACTCTAGTTAGCTCTTGATCTCTTCGTTCTCATGTATCTAAATTTTCTCAAGTATCTTCATTCAATTTTTCCAATTCTTCCTAGTGAATTGTGCCTTTTCTATTTTCATTTTCAATTCTTACGGCGGTTTGTTCAAGATTCCTCCTTCAATGTTCTCACACTAATTCATTTGTTCTTCCCAAACCCGACCGATGATTCGTTGAAGACCTTCTCAAGTGACGCTATATCTATCTTAATCCTTTCTACGAGAATAAGTAGTATGCCAAATCTGCTGCTTCTCATCAATTTAAATTGGTGAAGGATATGCATAACATAATTCTTATTCTTGCTTCATCCAAGTGGTGGATTCATTCTTCTAGAGTTTGTTCACGATGAGTAAATTCTCGGTTCAAGTGCTTCATACTTTCCTGGAGTTCCAAGATCTCTCAATTATATCACCACGAAGCTCCATCTAATCATTGCAAGGCTTCAATCTTATTCTTTTCATCCTTCACTTCTTTTGATCATTCTTCTATTATCGGTGTTCTTCATGGAGGCTCAACATGGTGGTTCGTCAAGGATTCTTTTCATTCTTTAATTGTCCTCAAGTTTTCTCTCGAAGTTATGATCTGCCAAGCTATACTCAAAATTTAACATGGTGTTCAACACATGTCTTGTTTTGAGGAGTTCAAGCATTCTTCATCTTGCATTCCATAAGTGCAATTCTTTATACCTTATCTTTTGAGGTGATTTTATGTCATTCTTGACAATTTTCTTTCGTGTTTCATGATTCGCAAGTTGTTAAGAATGAGATATTTAAACCCATTTTTTCTCTTCCTTCAGGAGATCCTTTGCAACCCACCATTTTCTTCCTTCAAGTTATGTTGGTATAGATTTCACCTAAAGCCTTCCATTGGGAATGTTGCAATTAGGGTGCTTATTTATAATCCAAGTTTCCTCCTATTCTCTTGGTAAAAAGAGTTTTCATCTCCTTGTTGATCTCAATCTAATCAACTGTTTCTGTTAGTGGCCGGTTGTCACCTCATAATTTTGAGATGTTTTCCATAAGCCCACTACAAGCTTATCCTTTCATTGTTGATAATCCAACAACTCCATTCTAGCATTTCCTGTAAGCGTGCTCTTTCAAGATCTTGTTTTCCTCCGTTCATTCCATTCCATTCTACATTTATTCCGGAGGCATTGCAATGTTGCTCTCTTCGACCCATCATTTTGTTTTGTCAAGATCGTGTTCTTTTCTTTTCCTTGCTTATCCATTTAACCGGTGTGGTTTCATATTCTCTTGGTTTGTTGAGCTCTTGTTTCATGTCTTTCAACCTACAAGGTTCTCATGGTGTTCCTTGTTTCCGTTTACTATGGAGTGCTCTCATTTCGTTCAACTCTATTCTGTTCTTCTTTCAAGTTTTCAACCTCTCAAGGTTCTCTGGTTTCAGTCGTTTGTCAAAGAAGCCACTTTTTTTTACCTTTTCCTCTCCCGCTTCTCTCTGGTGCCATCCTAAGATCTCGGGACGAGATCTCTTGTAAGTGGAGGGGTGTTGTGACGCCCCAAGACCGACGCTCCAGTAGACTTCCATATTTTTGTGACCTCCGAGTGTTTCTTTTGTGCTTGCTCTATTTATTTTTGCATTGCATCATGTCATCATGCCATCATGTCTTTTAATTTTGTAAAACTCAACTAAATAAATTGCATAGTTCGTTGATCTATTTAAATCGAGGGAAGTCCCATGGTGATTTCGCTTTATAATATATCCTCTCAATATTTAGGGAGCCACACTAAAATATTCCATTAGTTTGGAATTAACCGCAACAAACTTGCATTATAAATCCCGCTCGTTTCTAAACTATTTTTTGCATCCATGAACTTTCTTCTATGGCCCCTTTCAAGTTGTGGCACTTTGGCAATATGCCGAGTGGATACTTGTTAATTTTCAGCTCACTTAGAAAATATTTGAACCCACAAATATTTTCTTTTCTCTTCCTCTCCATCCTTTTCTTTTCTGAGCAGTGGAGACACATTCAACAATCTCCAACTGGGCTGGCCTCTTCCTTCATCCTCCTCGGCCCACTTCTTTTGCTAAAGCCTAAGGCCCATCTCTAACCCTAACCCTCACCCGAACGATCCCGTCGCATCTCCCCTCACTCCCTCGTTCCTCCTAGCGCCATCACGCGTAGAGGATGGAACCAGTGCCCGATCCTCCCTCCTCTCGATCTCTCCCTCTCCCTTGCTCTTCTCTCCACCCATAGAGAAAGAGAGAGGAGCTCCCCTCGCTCATTGAGGGAGTCCTGGATTAGGGGGTATCCGGACGGCCGGGCTATATCCTTCGGCCGAACTGTCGGACTATGAAGATACAAGATTGAAGACTTTGTCCCGTGTCCGGATGGGACTCTCCTTGGCGTGGAAGGCAAGCTTGGGAATACGGATAGGTAGATCTCCTTCCTTGTAACCGACTCTGTGTAACCCTAGCCCCCTCCGGTGTCTATACAAACAGGAGGGTTTAGTCCGTACAACAACAATCATACCATAGGCTAGCTTTTAGGGTTTAGCCTCTTCGATCTTGTGGTAGATCAACTCTTGTACTACTCATATTATCAAGAACAACCAAGAAGGATGTAGGGTATTACCTCCATCAAGAGGGCCCGAACCTGGGTAAACATCGTGTCACCCGCCTCCTGTTACCATCCGCCTAGATGCATAGTTCGGGACCCCCTACCAGAGATCCATCGGTTTTGACACCGACACTCGTCCTCCACACCCCTGCCTTGCCCCGCCATGGACGCCCGCAAGACTTTGCCGCTGCCTCCCTGCCTCCGGCCATGGCGCCCACGCCGGCAACCCGACCTGCCCTGCACCATCTCGTCTTCCTCTCCTCCCTCGCGCCTCTACCATCGCCAAGACTCCAGTGCCACCGAGCCTCCCTGCCTCCTGGACAAGTCCGGCCGGCCGCAGTTGCTGTCACCCGCGAGCTCGTCTGACCCGCGCGGCCATGGCGCCGCCGACCTCCATGGCTCGCCTACACCTCATCTCGACCTCCTCTGCCTCCTCTTCGTCGCCTTACATCCGGCGCCAGGCACCACGGGACCAGGTCGCCGCCGCTGGAGATCGCTAGTCCCACAACCCCTCGTCCAGCACGCCCTCAACTTCTCGCCCGCGAGCCTCTGCCTTGTTGGCCTGCCTCGACCTCCTCTGCAAGGACGACCCCGCGCCCCGTCTCCTTCATCTGCGTCCCCACCTCCGGCGCGCCAAGCTCGTCATCGTCCCCGCCCTGCGAGCTCACCACAGCACTGCTGCCTCGCTGCAGCTGCTTCTTCGTCGTCTAGTGCCAATGCGCCTTCGTTTTGTCACCTGGTGAAGGAGACGAGCAGCAGCCAAGCCCCATCGAGCTCCTACACAAGCTTCCCGAGTCCTTGGCCAGAACCGCCCAAGTCGTCGCCTCTATGCACCATGCAGTGTTACCGTGGACGCATGCACCCCCGGATCAGAACCGCAAGCACCAAGTACACCACCCACAAGACCCGGACTTCGAACGCCAAGTACAACTACAAACCCGAAGAACTCGGATGCATCAAGTTCCTCCTACGACCCGTGTACAGATACATGTCGACCCTGGATATGGAACTGCAAAACGCAAGTACCCCTTCAAGTTGACGAGACCGGCGAGTCCGAAGACCCCAAGTACCACAACAATCTCGAAGGGATTCAAATCCGTTAATTTCCTCTACCGATGACTCGAACGCCTATGTAAACGTGTACCACTACCGTCGCCAAGATTGCGAGAACCTCTACCGACGACCTCGGAGCGTGTACGATGACCATTGTCGAAGACCTGTACCTCTACCGCTTCCCGAACATGAACGACTACCTCCACTACAAACGTCCCGAGAACATCTACTTCCTCTACTTTGCACCGAACCAGAACCGCTCCGAGAATGCGCCCTTCGAAGGTATAACCGCCGAGTCGATGACCCGTGGAACGAATGCATGTGTGTTGTATGATATGCATGTTAAGATGTTGTATTCGCCGTGAATGTTAGTTGTCCCTCCTCGTTGCCATGTTGTCCACCCGTGGGAACCCGGTAACCGGGATCACCCCACCATCTTTTGCATGCTCCCACCACACTTCCTTTGCACCGGTATCTCCATGAGCTACCAGAACCGATATGTTGCCATGGCATCATTTTCGGATTCGTTGTCGTGGCACCCCTTTCGTTCCCGCCACGATGACAACATGCTTCATATCATGCTCTTGTCAACATTTCCAAATTGCATAAAACTGCACATGTCATCCGCATCATGTTAACAACATTTAAAATGTTTAAAATTGTTCTTTGCATTGTTTTGCTATATGCACATGAGGATTTACAGGAATTGTTGTTTGATATTTCCGGCCTCATTTAAAATGCCTAAGTATGTAGTTTACTTTTGCCTCACCTATTGCCATGTTTAATAACATTTAATATTGTTGGGTACATAAACGGGAGAGAACTAAATAAATGAATGTGGTGTTTCGTCAATATGCAACCTGTTACATATTGAGCTCCACTTAACTTGTAGTCTTGTTTGTGCACTTTGCCATGCCATGCCTCATTAAACCGGACATGCAACATACTTGTTTGTGCATCATGCCATGGTTATGCTTGTGTGTTTACTATGTTGCTTGCTTCTTTCTGAGTTGCTTCTCTCGTTAGTTTCGGTTTCGTTCCGGAGTTGTGAGGATTCGTTCGACTACGTTGGGTCGTCTACTTCTTGGACTCGTTCTTCTTCCTTGTGCAATCTCAGGCAACATGACCATACCCTCGAAATCACTTCTATCTTTGCTTGCTAGTTGTTCGTTCTATCGCTATGTCGCGCTACCTACCACTTCTTATATCATGCCTCCCATTTTGCCATGTCAAGCCTCTAACCCACCTTCCTAGCAAATCGTTGTTTGGCTATGTTACCGCTTCTTCTCAGCCCCTCTTATAGCGTTGTGAGTTGCAGGTGAAGTTGAAGTTTATTCCTTGTTGGAACATGGATATGTTGGGATATCACAATATCTCTTATTTTAATTAATGCATCTATATAGTTGGTAAAGGGTGGGAGGCTCGGCCTTACGCCTGGTGTTTTGTACCACTCTTGCCGCCCCAGTTTCCATCATACCGGTGTTATGTTCCTTGATTTTGCGTTCCTTATGCGGTTGGGTGTTATGGGAACCCCTTGACAGTTCGCTTTGAATAAAACTCCTCCAGCAAGGCCCAACCTTGGTTTTACATTTTCCTAACAACCTATAACCTTCCCTTGGGTTTTCACGAGCCTGAGGGTCATCTTTATTTTACCCCCCCCCCCCAGGGCCAGTGCTCCTCTGAGGGTTGGTCCAACATAGAGCCACTTGCAGTGCCATCTCGGGGAAACTAGAGGGCTGGTTTTAGCTATACATAGTGTTCATCCAGTGTGCCCTGAGAACGAGATATGTGTAGCTCCTATCGGGATTTGTCGGCACATCCGGGCGGTCTTGCTGGTCTTGTTTTACCATTGTCGAAATGTCTTGTAACCGGGATTCCGAGACT
This sequence comes from Triticum urartu, assembly GCF_003073215.2. NCBI lineage: Eukaryota > Viridiplantae > Streptophyta > Magnoliopsida > Poales > Poaceae > Triticum > Triticum urartu. The sequence continues at coordinate 218,650,153 of NC_053028.1, forward strand.
GATCGTGTCTTTCCGGGAGAAGGAATATCCTTTGTTGACCGTGAGAGCTTGTGATGGGCTAAGTTGGGACACCCCTGCAGGGCATAAACTTTCAAGAGTCGTGCCCGGTTATGTGGCAGATGGGAATTTGTTAATATCCGGTTGTAGAGAACTTGACACTTGACTTATTTAAAATGCATCAGTCGCGTGTGTAGCCGTGATGGTCTCTTTCCGGCGGAGTCCGGGAAGTGAACACGGTCTTTTGTTATGATTCAACGTAAGTAGTTTCAGGATCACTTCTAGCTTCTCGATCGTGCGTTGCTTCTCTTCTCGCTCTCATTTGCGTATATTAGCCACCATATATGCTTAGTGCTTGCTGCAGCTCCACCTTACTACCTTCTCCTACCCATAAGCTTAAATAGTATTGATCGCGCAGGTGTGAGATTGCCGAGTCCTCGTGACTCACAGATACTTCCAAACAGTTGCAGGCGCCGAGGATACCAATGCTTGTGATGCTACCGAACTCAAGTGGGAGTTCGGCGAGGATTTGGGTCGTTACTATGTTTCTTTTCCTTATGATCAGTAGTGGAGCCTAGTTGGGATGATCGGGGATCTAGCATTTGGGGTTTATCTTCCTTTTTGTTCGGATTTGGCCATAGTCGGTCTTTGAGTGTATTTGAATGATGTATGAATTATTTATGTATTGTGTGAAGTGGCAATTATAAGCCAACTCTTTATCCCTCTCTTATTCAGTACATGGGATTGTGTGAAGATTACCCCTCTTGCGACAAACCTACCATGCGGCTATGCCTCTAAGTCATGCCCCGACACATGGGAGATATAGCCGCATTGTGGGTGTTACAGCGGGGCCTCGTCGACGCCAGCGGAACGTGGACTCGGCGGAGCCGGCATTGTCCTCCGCCTCGTCCTTAGTCTCGCCAAACAGCACCTCGCCCACTTCATCGCCCTCTTTGTAACCTACGCCACTCGCATGCTGTACCGCTAGCGCGCGAGGCGGCTCTCGCGGGCGGAGCGGTACGAGTCGAGCAGCGCCTCTTGCTCCGCCCGCTCCGCATCAATCTGTGATATGTCTCCAACGTATATATAATTTTTGATTGTTCCATGCTGTTATATTATCAATCTTGGATGTTTTATAATCATTTTATAGTCATTTTATATCATTTTTTGGTACTAACCTATTGACATAGTGCCAAGTGCCAGTTCTTGTTTTTTCCATGTTTTTTACATCGCAGAAAATCAATATCAGACGGACTTCAAATGCCACGAAACTTTGCGGATATTTTTTATGGACCAGAAGGAACATGTTGGGCCCTGGTAGCACCTAGGGAGAGTCCCGAGGAGGGGACAACCCACCAGGGCACGCCAGGAGGCCCAGGCGCGCCTGGGTGGGTTGTGCCCACCTCGGGTGCCCCCGGGACCGCCTCTTTGCTCTATAAATACCCCAACATTCCAGAAACCCTAGGGGAGTCGATGAAATATTCATCCAGCCGCCACAGAGTCCGAAACCACCAGATCCAATCGAGACACCATCTCGGATGGGGTTCACCACCTCCATGGGTGCCTCTCCGATGATGCGTGAGTAGTTCTTTGTAGACCTTCGGGTCCATAGTTAGTAGCTAGATGGCTTCATCTCTCTCTCTTGACTCTAAATACAATGGTCTCTTGGATATTGATATGATGTAACTCTTTTTGCGGTGTGTTTGTTGGGATCTAATGAACTCTAAGTTTATGATCAGTCATATATTTTTATATCCATGAATGTTATTTGAGTTTCTTTGATCTCTTATATGCATGATCTCTTATAGCCTCATATTTCTTCTCTGATATTCGGGTTTTTTTTGGCCAACTTGATCTATTTATCTTGCAATGGGAAGAGGTGCCCGGTAGTGGGTTCAATCTTACGGTGCTTGATCCCAGTGACAAAAAGGGAACCGACACGTATGTATTGTTGCTACTAAGGATAAAAAGATGGGATCTTGATGACCCACAAGTATAGGGGATCTATCATAGTCCTTTCGATAACTAAGAGTGTCGAACCCAACGAGGAGCAGAAGGAAATGATAAGCGGTTTTCAGCAAGGTATTCTCTGCAAGCACTGAAATTATCGGTAACAGATAGTTTTGTGATAAGGTAATTGGTAACGAGCAACAAGTAAATAAAGTCAAATAAGGTGTAGCAAGACGGCCCAATCCTTTTTGTAGCAAAGGACAAGCCTGGACAAACTCTTATATAGAGAAAAGCGCTCCCGAGGACACATGGGAATTATCGTCAAGCTAGTTTTCATCACGATCATATGATTCGCGTCCGGTACTTTGATAATTTGATATGTGGGTCGACCGGTGCTTGGGTGTTGTCCTTACTTGGACAAACATCCCACTTATGATTAACCCCTATTGCAAGCATCCGCAACTACAACATAAGTATTAAGGTAAACCTAACCATAGCATGAAACATATGGATCCAAATCAGCCCCTTGCGAAGCAACACATAAACTAGGGTTTAAGCTTCTGTCACTCTAGCAACCCATAATCTATTTATTACCTCCCAATGCCTCCCTCTAGGCCCAAACAATGGTGAAGTGCCATGTAGTCGACGTTCACATGACACCACTAGAGGGATGACAACATACATCTCATCAAAATATCAAACGAATACCAAATTCACATGACTACCAATAGCAAGACTTCTCCCATGTCCTCGGGAACAAACGTAACTACTCACAAAGCATATTCATGTTCATAATCAGAGGGGTATTAATATGCATATAGGATCTGAACATATGATCTTCCACCAAGTAAACCAACTAGCATCAACTACAAGGAGTAATCAACACTACTAGCAACCCACAGGTATGAATCCCAGGCTATGAGACAAAGATTGTATACAAGAGATGAACTAGGGTTTGAGAGGAGATGGTGCTGGTGAAGATGTTGATGGAGATTGGCCCCCTCCCGGTGAGAGGATCGTTGGTGATGACGATGGCGATGATTTCCCCCTCCCGTAGGGAAGTTTCCCCGGCAGAACAGCTCCACCAGAGCCCTAGATTGGTCCCGCCAAGGGTTCCGCCTCGTGGCGGCGAAGTCTCATCCGAGGAGATGGCTTATGATTTTTTTTTTCTCGATGAAAGCAGAAAATGGGCATCAGAGGGCCACCAGGGGGCCCATGAGGCAGGGGGCGCACCCAGGGGGGTAGGGCGCGCCCCCCACCCTCGTGGCCGGTGAGTGGCCCCCCTCTGGTACTTCTTGCACTCAGTATTTTTTATATATTCTGGAAATAACTTCCATGAAGCTTCAGTACTTTTGGAGCTGTGCAGAATATGTCTCTAATATTTGCTCCTTTTCCAGCCCAGAATTCCAGCTGTCGGCATTCTCCCTCTTTATGTAAACCTTGTAAAATAAGAGAGAATAGGCATAAGTATTGTGACATGATGTGTAATAACAGCCCATAATGCAATAAATATCGATATAAAAGCATGATGCAAAATGGACGTAACAACTCCCCCAAGCTTAGACCTCGCTTGTCCTCAAGCGAAAGCCGAAATCGAAAAATATGTCCATATGTTTAGAAAGAGAGGTGTCAATAAAAATAAAATACGGACATGAGGGCATCATGATCATTCTTAGAACAGCAACTTATATAATCATTGTCATGTGATCTCTTATGCTAAAGTAACAATTCAATCACAATTTCAAGTATGAATCATAAACTTCATTGAAAACTAACAAACTATTATCTCAGTCATTGAAGCAATTGCAATTTATCACAACATAGGAAAGAGTCAATATAAGAGCTTTTCAGCAAGTCCACATACTCAACTATCATTTAGTCTTTCACAATTGCTAACACTCACGCAATATTTATGGGTATGGAGTTTTAATCGGACACAGATAAAGATAGGGGCTTATAGTTTTGCCTCCCAACGTTTTACCTCAAGGGTAATGTCAACAATAATAGTTCATGAAAACTCACATCCAATTAGCCATATATACCAGGATATTTCCAACACATTGTGCTTGCCAAAGGATAAAATGTAAAAAAGAAAAGGTGAATATCACCATGACTCTTGCATAAGGTAGAAGATAAAAGTAAAAGATAGGCCCTTCATAGAGGGAAGCAGAGGTTGTCATGCGCTTTTATGGTTGGATGCACAAAATCTTAATGCGAAAGAACGTCACTTTATATTGCCACTTGTGATATGGACCTTTATTATGCAGTATGTCGCTTTATTTCTTCCACATCACAAGATCGTATAAAGCTTATTTTCTCCCACACTAATAAGTCATACATATTTAGAGAGCGATTTTTATTGCTTGCACCGATGACAACTTACTTGAAGGATCTTACTCAATCCATAGGTAGATATGGTGGACTCTCATGGCAAAACTGGTTTTAAGGGTATTTGGAAGCACAAGTAGTATTTCTACTTGGTGTAAAGAATTGGCTAGCATGAGAGGGAAAGGCAAGCTCAACATGTTGGATGATCCATGACAATATAATTTATCTCAGATGTAAGAAAACATAAGCCATTACGTTGTCTTCCTTGTCCAACGTCAACTCTTTAGCATGTCATATTTTAATGAGTGCTCACAATCATAAAAGATGTCCAAGATAGTGTATTTATATGTGAAGACCTCTCTTTATTTATTATTTCCTATTAATTGCAACGATGACCAAAACTATGTTTTTCAACTCTCAACAACTTTTATTCATCATACTCTTTATATGTGAAGCCATTACTCTCCATAAGTTCCATATGATCTCTTTTATTTCTTTTTATTCTTTCTCTTTTATTTTATTCCCTCAAGATCATAGCAAAATAATGAAGCCCTTGACTCAACACTAATCTTTATTATATATGGCTCACGGACTCGATTACATAGAAGGATTATAAAGCAAAACTCACAACTAGATCATGCTAAAACTTTATTCTACTAGATCAAGATATAACCAAAAGGATCGAACTAGGAAAAACGGTAAAGGTAAAAGTGATGGTGATATGATACCAGGGCACTCCCCCAAGCTTGGCAGTTGCCAAGGGGAGTGCCCATACCCATGTGATTATGTCTCCCTCTTCATAGGTGGTGAGGTGATATTCTTGGCGATGATGCCCCTCAGGATATGATTCTCTTCTTGAATTTTATTGACTTGCTGCTTGAGGCCCATTATTTCCTTTCGGAGCTTGCCCATGACGGCTAAAGCTCCTTTCACCCATGGATGTTGCATAGCTGCGGGAGAACAATTAACACTCTTTTTCATATTTTCATAAGAAAGAAATCTAACAATGGAAGGAATGACCGAGTTTGGAATGGCCGAGCTCTATAGTTCCCCCATCGTGAATCCAGATCAGAAACGAGAAGTAACTTCTTGATCCTCTTCCATGGCATCTATCCATTTCAAATCGGCCTCCATCTCTTCTTCCGTTGATGGCCCAAAGTGGCCAGCATCACTGTTTGATCTTGATCCCGGTGTCGGATGAGACACCCGACTCTCCCCGACCGACTCTTGAGAAGACATCTTGCTCTAAATCTGCAGCAGAAGCATCTCGAAACAAAAACAGAGGATATTTGCGTGATACAGAGGTCAAAACCTTCGAGAGATTATATAATGAGTTTTTCCGACCAAAATACATATCGTGCAAGAAAATGGAGTCTGGAGAGCGCACAAGGTGCCCACGAGGCAGGGGGGGCGCCCAGGGGGTAAGGCGCGCCTCCCACCCTCATGGAAGCCTCATGTCCTTCCCGGACTGCTTCTTATTTTCCTATTTTTCTAAATATTCCAAAACGGAGAAATATTGCCATTAGAACTGTTTCGGAGTCGGTTTACTTACCGTACCACGTACCTATTCCTTTTCGGAGTCCGGAACATTCTGGAAAGTGTCCCCACTTATTCCTCCGGGGTTACGGTTTTGATAATATTAATTTCAACATTTATAGGATTACCTGAGATATAATGTTTGATTCTTTGGCCGTTAACCACCCTCGGATTTGTGCCTTCGAAGTTGTTGATTTTTATGGCACCGGAACGATAGACCTCCTCGATACCGTAAGGACCTTCCCATTTAGAGAGGAGTTTGCCTGCAAAAAATCTCAAACGAGAGTTGTATAGCAATACATAATCACCTACATTAAACTCACACTTTTGTATCCTTTTGTCATGCCATCTTTTAAATTTTTCTTTAAACAATTTGGCATTTTCATAGGGTTGGGTTCTCCATTCATCAAGTGAGGTCATGTCAAATAACCTCTTCTCATCAGCAAGTTTGAAATCATAATTGAGCTCTTTAATAGCCCAATATGCCTTATGTTCTAGTTCGAGAGGTAAGTGACATGCTTTTCCATAAACCATTCTATAAGGAGACATGCCCATAGGATTTTTATATGCAGTTCTATAAGCCCATAATGCATCATCAAGTTTCTTTGACCAGTTCTTTCTAGATCTATTAACAGTCTTTTGCAAAATTAATTTGAGCTCTCTATTACTTAATTCTACTTGACCACTAGGCTGTGGGTGATAAGGAGATGCAATTCGATAATTAACGTCATACTTAGCAAGCATTTTACGAAAAGCACCATGAATAAAATGTGAACCACCATCAGTCATTAAATATCTAGGGACTCCAAACCTCGAAAAAATAACTTCTTTAAGCATCTTAATAGAGGTGTTATTATTAGCACTACTAGTTGGAATAGCTTCTACCCACTTAGTAATGTAATCAACAGCAACTAAAATATGTGTATATCTATTAGAGGAAGGAAAAGGTCCCATATAATCAAAGCCCCAAACATCAAATGGTTCAATAAGAAGTGAATAATTCGTAGGCATTTCTTTACGCCTACTAACATTACCAATTCTTTGACATTCATCACAAGACAAGACAAACTTACGAGCATCCTTGAAGAGAGTAGGCTAATAAAAACCGGATTGCAATACCTTGTGTGCAGTTCTATCTATAGCATGGTGTCCTCCATAGGCTTCGGAGTGACACTTGCGTAGGATTTGTTACTGTTCATGCTCAGGTACACAACATCTAATAACACCATCTACTCCTTTATAAAGATGTGGGTCATCACAGAAGTAATGCCTTAAATCATAGAAGAACTTTTTCTTTTGCTGGTATGTGAAACTAGGTGGTATAAACTTAGCAACAATATAATTAGCATAATCAGCATACCATGGAGCAGTACGAGAAGCATTTATGGCATTTAATTGTTCATCAGGAAAACTATCATCAATAGGTAGTGGGTCATCAAGAACATTTTCTAACCTACACAAGTTATCTGCAACGGGGTTCTCAACTCCCTTTCTATCAATAATATGCAAATCAAATTCTTGTAACAAGAGAACCCATCTAATGAGTCTAGGTTTAGCATCTTTCTTTTCCATAAGGTATTTAATAGCAGCATGATCAGTGTGAATAGTTACTTTAGAATCAACAATATAAGGTCAGAACTTATCACAAGCAAAAACAACTGCTAAAAATTCTTTTTCAGTGGTAGCATAATTTCTCTGGGCATTGTCTAGAGTTTTACTAGAATATTGAATAATATTTAATTTCGTATCAACTCTTTGCCCTAGAATAGCACCTACATCATAATCACTAGCATCACATATAATTTCAAAGGGTAGATTCCAATCAGGTGGCTGAACAATAGGTGCAGAAATCAATGCTTTCTTAAGTATTTCAAATGCTTCTACACAATCATCATCAAAGACAAAAGGAATATCTTTTTGTAATAGATTAGTCAGAGGCCGAGAAATTTTTGAGAAGTCCTTAATGAACCTCCTATAAAAACCGGCATGACCAAGGAAACTTCTTATACCTTTGATGTCCTTGGGACACAGCATCTTTACAATAGCATCAACTTTAGCTTTATCCACTTCAATACCTCTTTCAGAAATTTTATGCCCCAAGACAATACCTTCATTAACCATAAAGTGGCATTTCTCCCAATTCAGAACAAGATTAGTTTCTTCACATCTCTGCAAAACTCGATCAAGGTTGCTCAAGCAATCATCAAAAGAGGATCCATAAACGGAGAAATCATCCATGAATACCTCGCAAATCTTTTCACAATAGTCAGAGAATATAGCCATCATGCATCTTTGAAAGGTAGCAGGTGCATTACATAAACCAAAAGGCATACGTCTATAAGTAAAAGTACCCAAGGGCAAGTAAAAGTGGTCTTTTCTTGATCCTCAGCTGACACAGGTATTTGAGAGAAACCAGAGTAACCATCTAGAAAGCAAAAATGTGTATGTTTGGATAACCTTTCTAGCATTTGATCAATAAAAGGCAAAGGGTAATGATCTTTTTAGTAGCTTTATTTAGTTTGCGGAAATCAATTACCATCCTATAGCCTCTAATAATTCTTTGCAGAATCAATTCATCTTTATCATTAGGAACAACAGTAACACCTCCCTTCTTAGGGACACAATGAACAGGACTTACCCACTGACTATCAGCAACGGGATAAATTATACCTGCCTCGAGGAGCTTTAGTATTTCCTTTCTTACCACTTCTTTCATCTTAGAGTTCAGCTGTCATTGGTGATCAATAACTGGTTTGGCATCTTTCTCCAAATTTATTTTGTGTTGACATAGAGTGGGACTAATGCCCTTAAGATCATCAAGAGTATATCCAATAGCAGCACAGTGCTTCTTCAGAGTTTTCAATAATCTTTCTTCCTACTTCTCTGAAAGGTTAGCACTAATAATAACAAGATATATCTTCTTTTCATCAAGATAAGCATATTTAAGAGTATCAGGCAATGGTTTAAGCTCAAACACGGGATCACCCTTGGATGGAGGAGGATCCCCTAGGATTTCAACAGGCAAGTTGTGTTTCAGAATAGGTCCTTGTTTAAAGAATACTTCATCTATTTCCCTTCTTTCATTCATAAACATTCATTTTCATGGTCAAGCAAATATTGTTCTAAAGGATCATTAGGAGGCACGGCAATAGAAGCAAGACCAATAATTTCATCTTTACTAGCCAATTCTTCATCACGGGGTTGTCTACTAAATTTAGCAAAATTAAACTCATGAGACATGTCCCCTAAACTAACAGAAACAATATCCCTATTGCAGTCTATCTTAGCATTAACAGTATTCAAGAAGGGTCTACCAAATATAATGGGACAAAAGCTATCTTGTGGGGAACCAAGAACAAGAAAATCAGCAGGATATTTAACCTTCCCACACAAGACTTCAACATCTCTAACAATCCCAATTGGTGAGATAGTATCTATATTGGCAAGCTTAATTGTAACGTCAATTTCTTCTATCTCAGTAGGTGCAATATCATGCATAATTTCTTTATATAAAGAATGAGGTATTGCACTAGCACTAGCACCCATATCACATAAGCCATGATAACAACAATGTCCTATTTTAACAAAAATAACAGGCATGCCTACAACAATTCTATATTTATTTTTAGTATCAGGTCTAGCAATTCTAGCAGCTTCATCGCAGAAATAAATAACATGCCCATCGATATTATCAGCCAAGAGATCTTTAACCATAGCAATGTTAGGTTCAACTTTAATTTGCTCAGGGGGTGTATGTGTCTTAATATTACTCTTGTTGACTACAGTTGAAGCTTTAGCATGATCCTTAATTCTAACAGGGAAAGGTGGTTTCTCAACCTAAGCAGTAGGAACAATAGGATCATTATAAGTGATAGTCTTTTCTTCAACTTTAATAGGTGCAACTACTTTTACTTCAATGGGAGGATTATATTTAAAACACTTCTCCTTAGGGAGATAAATATGAGTAGAAAAAGATTCACAAAAAGAAGCTACTATCTCAGAGTCAAGTCCATATTTAGTGCTAAATTTACGGAAAACGTCGGTATCCACAAAAGATTTAACACAATCAAACTTAGGTGTTATACCTGACTCCTTACTTTCGTCGAGATCCCAATTTTCATAGTTGCGTTTAATTCTCTCCAATAAGTTCCATTTGAATTCAATAGTCTTCATCATAAAGGAACCAGTACAAGAATATCGAGCATGGAGCGATTGTTGTTAGAAAGCCGAGCATAAAAATTTTGAATAATCATTTCTCTTGAGAGCTCATAATTGGGGAATGAATATAACATTGACTTAAGCCTCCCCCAAGCTTGAGCGATGCTTTCTCCTTTGCGAGGCCAAAAATTATATATATATAATTACGATCACGATGAACAAGATGCATAGGATAAAACTTCTGATGGAATTCCAATTTCAACCGTTTGTAGTCCCATGATCCCATATCATCACATAGCCTATACCATGTCAATGCATCTCCCTTCAAAGATAAAGGGAAGACCTTATTCTTGATAACATCATCGGGCATACCTACAAGCTTAAATAATCCACAAACTTCATCCACATAGATTAAGTGTGAGTCAGGATGCAATGTTCCATCTCCTGCAAAAGGATTAGCTAGCAGTTTCTCTATCATACCCGAAGGAATTTCAAAGTAAACATTTTCATTTTCAGTAGGTTCAATAGGTTGAGGAGCAACTATTTGCTCTACCGGTCGGGGTGAAGATACCCCGAACAAGCCCCTCAAAGAATTACTTTCCATAGTAACAAGTGATAGTAAATTTTAGCACACTACATCAATTTTTCCTTACCAAATTCCACCTACCAAAGGCGCTTCACTACCCGGCAACGGTGCCAGAAAAGAGCCTTGATGACCCACAAGTATAGGGGATCTATCGTAGTCCTTTCGATAAGTAAGAGTGTCGAACCCAACGAGGAGCAGAAGGAAATGATAAGCGGTTTTCAGCAAGGTATTCTCTGCAAGCACTGAAATTATCGATAACAGATAGTTTTGTGATAAGGTAATTGGTAACGAGAAACAAGTAAATAAAGTAAATAAGGTGCAGCAAGATGGCCCAATCCTTTTTATAGCAAAGGACAAGCCTGGACAAACTCTTATATAGAGAAAAGCGCTCCCGAGGACACATGGGAATTATCGTCAAGCTAGTTTTCATCACGATCGTATGATTCGCGTTCGGTACTTTGATAATTTGATATGTGGGTGGACCGGTGCTTTGGTGCTATCCTTACATGGACAAACATCCCACTTATGATTAACCCCTATTGCAAGCATCCGCAACTACAATAGAAGTATTAAGGTAAACCTAACCATAGCATGAAACATATGGATCCAAATCAGCCCCTTACGAAGCAACGCATAAACTAGGGTTTAAGCTTCTGTCACTCTAGCAACCCATCATCTACTTATTACTTCCCAATGCCTCCCTCTAGGCCCAAACAATGGTGAAGTGTCATGTAGTCGACATTCACATGACACCACTAGAGGGATGACAACATACATCTCATCAAAATATCAAACGAATACCAAATTCACATGACTACTAATAGCAAGACTTCTCCCATGTCCTCAGGAACAAACGTAACTACTCACAAAGCATATTCATGTTCATAATCAGAGGGGTATTAATATGCATATAGGATCGGAACATATGATCTTCCACCAAGTAAACCAACTAGCATCAAATACAAGGAGTAATCAACACTACTAGCAACCCACAGGTACCAATCCCAGGCTATGCGACAAAGATTGGATACAAGAGATGAACTAGGGTTTGAGAGGAGATGGTGCTAGTGAAGATGTTGATGGAGATTGACCCCCTACCAATGAGAGGATCATTGGTGATGACGATGGCGATGATTTCCCCCTCCCGGAGGGAAGTTTCCCTGGCAGAAAAGCTCCGCCAGAGCCCTAGATTGGTTCCGCCAAGGTTCCACCTCGTGGCGGCGGAGTCTCGTCCTGAAAGCTTGCTTATGATTTTTTTTCTCGATGAAAGACTCCATATAGCAGAAGATGGGCATCGGAGGGACACTAGGGGGCCCACGAGGCAGGGGGTGTGCCCAGGGGGTAGGGTGCGCCCCCACCCTCATGGCTAGTGAGTAGCCCCCCTCTGGTATTTCTTGCACTCAGTATTTTTTATATATTCTGGAAATAACTTCCGTGAAATTTCAGGACTTTTGGAGCTGTGCAGAATAGGTCTCTAATATTTGCTCCTTTTCCAGCCCAGAATTCCAGCTGTCGACATTCTCCCTCTTTATGTAAACCTTGTAAAATAAGAGAGAATAGGCATAGGTATTATGACATAATGTGTAATAACAGCCCATAATGTAATAAATATCGATATAAAAGAATGATGCAAAATGGACGTATCAGATCTATATCTACGCAATAGATAAACGGATCTTGTCTACATCATGTCATCGTTCTTATTGCATTACTCCGTTTTCCATGAACTTAATACACTAGATGCATGCTGGATAGCGGTTAATGTGTGGATTAATAGTAGTAGATGCAGGCAGGAGTCGGTCTACTAATCTTGGACGTGATGTCTATGTAATGATCATTGCCTGGATATCGTCATAGTTATTTGAGGTTCTATCAATTGCCAACAGTAATTTCTTTACCCACCGTTTGCTATCTTTCTCGAGAGAAGCCACTAATGAAACCTACGGCCCCCGGGTCTTCTTTCTCATATATTTGCTTGCGATCTACTTTTCCTTTGCATTTTTTATTCAGATCTATTAAACCAAAAATACAAAAAATACTTTGTAGTACTTTATTTTTTTGCGATCTATTATTTCAATCTACTACAATTTTCTGGCATCGTTACCCGAAAGGGATTGACAACCCCTTTAACACGTCGGGTTGTGAGGTGTTGTTATTTGTGTGCAGGTGTTGTTTACGTTGTGTTGCTTGGTTCTCCTGCTGGTTCGATAACCTTGGTTTCTTCATCGAGGGAAATACCTACCGTCGCTGTGCTGCATCATCCCTTCCTCTTTGGGGAAATACTGACGTAGTCCTAGCAGACATGAGCTTTTCTGGCGCTTTAGTCAGAGAGCAATCAAAAGGAACTTCTGGCGCCGTTGTCGGGGATGATCTTCTTCATAACCAGGTTCCTAGTCACAAATCTCATCTCCCCGCAATTTACATTATTTGCCATTCGCCTCTCGTTTTCCTCTCCCCCACTTCACAAAAATTTGCCATTTTATTCGCCTACCTTTTCCGTTCGCCGTTTTCTCGTCAGATCTATCCTTTGCTTGCAATCATGAGTGATTTTGGTATGGCAGCAACAGATGATGGTCTTACTCCTAAGATTGGATATACAGGCAATCTCGATGCTAAAACTTTTATCTTGGGGCAAGGGAACATTATGGGAAAAGAACGTATCCAAGAATTTTTCAATTGTGTGGGAAATTTAAGTCTTGATGATGCACCTATACTTAGTACTACTAGATCTTATGTGCATGTTATTTCAGCAATAGTTCTGAAACTTGAAAGTAAATTTATTCGTACCCATCCTACCTTGCAAAGATTGTTTTTTGAGCTCCCTGTTATAAAGAATCCTAGAGCTAAAAAGTTGGCCACTCTCGTGCTTATGAATGAGTTTGACTACATAATACGGGAAGCTAGGGAAATCTTTGACTTTTATGGTATGAATCCTGAAAAACCTGTGATAGATGAAATTCTTTACAATAGTGACTATCCTTTAAGACATTTTCTTAGGGACAATAAAATATTTGATGAGAATCTTAAAAAGGAAGTCTGAGTTCTAGATATAATCCAACAAGTTTTCAATAATGTTAATCAACATTACTCTTGGATTGTTGCGGGAAATCAAAAGGGGTATGATGAAAACCAACTTAGGATTGCAAAGGCCTCTATGGATAACATGTTTTATGTTGTGTTTACAAAGCCTCGTGATGAAAATACCTCCAAGAAAGTCAATAACAAGGATGATAAAACTTCGATCCTTGCTTTATGCCTAGGTAAGGGTGTAAAACTATAGCGCTTGTTGGGAGGCAACCCAATGACTAAAATTTATTTTTGCTTTTTTCTTCCTATTTTTGAGTGTTAGCACAATTATGCTATTGTTATGATTGTGTTTTTTATGTTTTAATTAGTGTTTGTGCCAAGTAAAGCCTTTAGGATCTTCTTGGGTGATAGTTGTTTGATCTTGCTGAAAAACAAAACTTTTACACTCACGAAATTAATTTTAATTTTTTACAAGAGAGCGATAAAATACCCATTCCACATGAAGTAGATCAATATACAAATTTCTCAGGCCGTCCGAATTTCTCAGAATTTTTGGAGTTATAGAAGTATTCGAAATAGTCAGATTGTTATAGACGGTTCTGTTTTGATAGATTCTGTTTTCTTTGTGTTGTGTGCTTATTTTGATGGCTCTATGGTTTTCTTTGATGAGTTTTTGCCATAGAAAAGTTGGAATACAGTAGATATAATACAAAAACAAAATGTGAATTGGTTTGATACATCACTTATAGTAGTAGTTTATTATTCTTATACTAACGGATCTCACGAAGGTTTTGTTGAGTTTTGTGTGATTGCAGTTTTCAAGTTTTGGGTTATCTTATGATGGATGAAGGAAGGATGGAAGAGCCTAAGATTGGGGATGCCCCGACATCCCAATATATTATCTAAGAATGAGCAACCAACTAATCTTGGGGATGCCCCTAAGTGGCATCCCCGCTTTCTTCCAACAACTATCGGTATTTTACTCGCGGCCGAACTCGACGGACTCGCAACACAGGAAGACACGAGGTTTATACTGGTTCAGGCCACCATTGTGGTGTAATACCCTACTCCAGTGTGGTGGTGGTGGATTGCCTCTGGGGCTGATGATGAACAGTACAAGGGAAGAATAGCCTCCTGAGGTTGAGGTGTTCTTGTGAGTAGTCTCTCGATCGGGTTGGATCAAGCTAAGATGAGATGCCTCTACTATGGTGGCTAGCTCTACTTATATAGGCCCTGGTCCTCTTCCCAAATATCGAGCGGGAACGGAGCCGACAACGGCGGGAAAATTTGAAGGGGGACATCTAGTACAAGCTATCCTGACAAAAGCGGTCTTCGCCTGCGAAAAGCTCTGGCGATGACGCCGTCTTGGGCTCCACGATGGCCCCCGTCTTGCCGTCCTCCTGGTCTTGGTCTCTGTCGGTATCAAAACCGGCGGATCTCGGGTAGGGGTCCCGAACTATGCGTCTAGGCCGGATGGTAACAGGAGGCAAGGGACACGAAGTTTTACCCAGGTTCGAGCCCTCTCGATGGAGGTAAAACCCTACGTCCTGCTTGATTAATATTGATGATATGGGTAGTACAAGAGTAGATATACCACGAGATCGGAGAGGCTAAACCCTAGAAGCTAGCCTATGGTATGATTGTTGTTGTCAATGTTTTCCTACAGACTAAAACCCTCCGGTTTACATAGACACCGGAGAGGGTTAGGGTTACACAAAGTCGGTTACAATGGTAGGAGATCTACATATTCGTATCGCCAAGCTTGCCTTCCACACCAAGGAAAGTCCCTTCCGGACACGGGACGAAGTCTTCAATCTTGTATCTTCATAGTCTAGGAGTCCGGCCATCCGTACACCCCCTAATCCAGGACTCCCTCAGTAGCCCCTGAACCAGGCTTCAATGACGACGAGTCCGGCGCGCAGATTGTCTTCGGCATTGCAAGGTGGGTTCCTCATCCAAGTACTTTATAGAAGATTTTGAACACAAAGATAGTGTCCGGCTCTGCAAAATAAGTTCCCACATATTTCCATAGAGAGAATAATATTTACACAAATCTAATCTGCTGACATACTCTGTAGTGTGACACACCACGACCAAGCCTTTATCCGAGTCGTTTCATTATCCCACCTCAGCGCGTCATGTGAGGCAGTTTCCTTGGCACGTCTTGTTAAAGCAGAGATTGTGTCCCCTTATTCTGGGATTCTCATCAATACGGGCGTGGGTAACCCAACTGCTTCTAGGACTCCTAGATTATAGGCAAGTCCAAACGGACACGAAGAGGACGCTTGATATTCACCCTCTTTATAAAGGGACAAGGCTTTTATTTCTCCCTCCCGTGCTCAATCGAATCCTTCCCCCACCTCAAGCTCAAACGCATAAAGTTCAGGTCAGGTGCTCTGAACCTTCAGTCATGTCCGGATCCAGCCTTCAAAGCCGATGGGTGCCTTCCTCCGTCACGGAAGAAGACATCAAAAAGTTGAGGGAGGCCAGATATCTGACCGCCGAGATTTTGCATCGGCTGCCTCCCCGAGGGCAGGCCGTCCCCACCCCCGAACCCAACGAGAATGTCGTGTTCGTTTCCCACTTCCTCCGAGGTCTAGGCCTTGCTCTGGATCCTTTCGTCAGGGGTTTGATGTTTTATTATGGGCTAGACTTTCATGATCTAGCTCCGGACTCCTTTCTTCATATCACGACATTTATTGTCGTGTGCGAGGCCTTCCTCCGGGTTACCCCTCACTTTGGCCTATGGCTCAAGACCTTTGAAGTAAAGCCGAAGATGATCAAGGGGCAACATGCAGCGTGTGGAGGTGCCTCAATACGCAAGATGACGGGAGCTCCGTGGCCCAAAGGTTCCACCCCAGAGGTGTCTGAATTGTGGCAACAAGAGTGGTTCTACATCACGGCTCCTAGAAGTGCCAAGTGGGCGGCCGCCCCTGTTTTCCGCTCGGGCCCTCCACCACAAATGATGTCATGGATCAGTAGAGGTCTGAGCTGGGGTCCAGCCAAGGACATGCCTATACTGCAAAGCCGCATTCGAGATCTCTTCAATGGAGATTTCAGTTTGGTTGCGGTAATACAAGTTATGCTGATTCGTCAAGTCCAGCCTTGCAAACGCCGGCCTCTTCGCCTGTGGGAGTTCAATCCTGAGGGACCGCCTGTCATTCAAAATTTTCTCGGCCTGACGCACGAGGAGATGTACAAGTCATTCTTTGGACCTTAGGAGGAGTGTCCGGAAATCACCGAGGACATGGGCCTGAGTAGTAACCGCGCCGCCGAACAGGTAAGGCATCTTCCGGCCGAACATACTATCTCTCCTTTGTTACGAAGTTATTTCTGAGAGTTCGCTTTTTGACCAGGACTGGCTAACAAAGGCGAAGTTGATTCAGTGTTCGGCCCCCCTCCCTGAGGGTTTGGAAAATCCGGTATTGGAAAAGATGCTCCAAACCGCACCTTGCCCGGAGCCCTTGAAGGAAGATACTGTGGAGGATAATACGGGCGGACGCGGGCCCCCAACGCTGCCCATTCTAACCGAGGGAGCAAGCATCTCCGTGAAGGAAGACGACCAGAAGAGGAAAAGGACTGCGCCCGGGAATTCGGAAGCTGAAGCTTCCAAATGGGAGAAGAAGTCTCCCACAAAGGGTCCTACCTTGGGGGGCGCTGTTGCCGCACAAAGTCCGCGGGGGGATCAATTCTCCCGCGAGTCGTAAGTGACCCGGAATACTTTAATAGTACAGATATACCATCTTTTTCTTCTGAGAAAATAACCACCGCATATATCTTTGCAGTCCGGGCCTTAGCCCCTCTCAAATGAGCTCGTCTTCGGGGGATCTTCTTCTAGAGATGATGGAGAGCAAAACGCCTCCTCCAGACTCCTCCGCTCCGGGAGCGGGCGACCCTGAAGTGTCGTCGCGGAGGGCCTCTCCGAGTCCGGTGAGGCCAGAAGATAATCCCATTGACCCCCGAAGCTCCCAGTGTCCGGCTCCCGAAGAGAGCAGACAAAAGAGTCCGGCACCGTCTAGTGTGCGATCGGATGTTCTGAGGGAGTTGGTGGGGCGAGTGGCCATCTCAGATGAACACCGTGTGCTGATGAATACGGTGATGGGGAGAATATCGTCCGCCGCAAGCGGATTGCATGAAGCTTTTATGAGTCTACTGACAGGCTTTGAGGTACGTAAAAGAATGTATGATAGTCCTGCACATGCTAGGTGTGCCCTGTGTAGATAGTAGCCCCTGAGACTCTGGTTTTCGTCAGAAACGACGACGAACAGAGGATCATATTCCCAGGTAATAACCATACTGCCTCTATGTGCAGGTGATGGAAGCTCCGGTGGCTAGCCGGACTAGCGAGTTTGCCCATTTAGAACGGCAGTTGGATGCGGCAGACGCCGACATCGAGCTTGTTAACAAAAGGCTTGACGAGGCACATGGTAAGTGTCATTATCTGGTAAACGCCACATAGGAAGAGTAGCATGATGCCAGTATCTTTAATATGTTCTGACTGCAGATGGAGCTGCCACTGTTGAAGCCTTGCGGCAGAACTTGCCCGATCCAAGGAACAAGCAAGGTTGGGTAATGCAGCTGCTTTGAAGGTGGCTGCAGAGTTGCAAGCCGAGAAGGCCGCGCAGGGCGAGAGCCGAGACAAGATGGCCAAGATGGCCATAGAATTAAAAGCCGCCGCCGACCGTTGCCGGGTTCTTGAAAAGGAAAATCAAGCGAAGGCATCGGACCTTGAGAAGGCTGCTGCGACGAGAAAGGACCTCCGCTCTGCTATGAGGGCAAAGAAGGAGGAGCTTCGGGAAGCTGGGGAGATTGTAGCTGGGAAGTCCTTTATATTGTGGAGGAAGTTCGGAGATCCACGGTATGCCCCTCTGGATCGGTTGTGGAGTTAGGAGGATGTATATATGGATTTGGCGGCGAGCGCTGCCGATGCGGCCAAGTATTTCCAGGGTCAGACGGACCGTGAAGTAGACCAGCTGTTTTGGAGATAATTCAATTCTCCCGAGCGTCCGCTTTCATTGACTGACCAATTAGCCGAATGGGCCGAACTAAATAGGTTGTCCGGACTCTCCATGAGGTTTGTTGTGGATCAGCTATGGCCGGAAAGGTCAAAACCGAACAGCTATTTCAGCTTGGTGCAGCAGTTCCTTGACGTGGTGCCGCACATTAATGCGATGAAGAGGTCGGCGTGCATAGAGGGTGCACGGATGGCCTTTGCCCGTGTTAAAGCATACTGGGCGGAGATGGATGCTACCACTGTTGCAGCGCGGGATTCGGCCATAGGTCGAAGGGCTGCTGAGCACTACTTTGAAGAAGTTCTTGAGGGTGCTCGTTTGATAGAGACCCAGTGCTCAAAAAATATTATGTTTGAGTGATATGTAATCTCATTGTAAGCGAAATGCTTTTATAAATTTTTATAAGGCTATTTTTATACTTTTGCCTAAAAGTAATATGATGCCTCCTGGGCGGCCGTTTATGTATACATGTGTATAACCTGAAAGATTGCAGCCGTCGGCTTCAACCCTCACGCATATAATGCGGAGGTGCTCGCAAAAACACGCGTTCACACTTAACCCAACTCTTGGTCCTATTAAGGAGGTGATAGCAGAGCGAGTGAGGCAACCGGACTATAATGCTTTAGCACTTTCACTTAGCCATAGGAGTTTGACAGTGGGGCTATTAAATAGCCCCTGGTGGCTCCGCACTTTCCCGATCCCGGGGTGCGTACATGCCTGGCCGGAAAATGGCCCTTCGTTAAGGAGGAAGAATTCTAACATTCCAACAGGTCATCGAGTGGTTGACCAGTCTCACGCTATATCATGATAATCAGTTTTCGGCTTTCTCTACTGAGGTGCTCGTCCGGATGAACCAGGGCACAATCGCAGTAGTTCTCCTGGTGCTACCTTAGCCGGTAAAGCAGAACGTAAGGCACCAAAACACAGGAGCCGGGAAAACCCAACATTTGACCAAAGATAATGATTCGGAGCTGATGCATATAAGGCCAAACTCGCGACGCCGAACACTCCCTAAGGTATTCGGTCTTAGTGGTATAAACCGGGCCTAAATAATGGCCTTTGTAAGAAGCCCCTTGTGTCCAGGTACGTGCATTGTTCTGGCGTGGCCACATGCCAAGACGTCAGCATCCTTCTCAACGGTGGATATGTATCAACAAGAGACAGTAAAAAAGGTTTACGCAGGGTCTTAATCTAAAAGGAATCCTTGGAGCGGGTCCCTGCTGCACGTCTGCGCCTGTGTCTCCGTTGTGCCGTATCCTGGACGGGTGTAGCACGATGATCGTGTGTAAAAGAGAGGAATTTAGGTGAAAAATTTGTCGTGCAAAAAGAAAGCTTTTTAAAGAAACCATGTATAATTCAAGATGAGAAGAAATTGCCACTTGTCTGCGCGCGTTGAGCCCCTTGTATTGACAAATAGGGGTGTGACCATTTATTCGGTATAAGTAGCGGTGCCGGACTTGATTAGTTGTGTCTGAGGTCTTGACGACCTATTGGATGCTTTCGCTGGTCCGGGCACCTTTAGTGTGCGGCTGCCAAGGCAGCCTCACTCTCTTCGGCGTGCAGAGATCGCTTGATATTTCCGTGCACTGAAATGATGCCGCGTGGACCGGGCATCTTGAGTGTGAGGGAGGCATAGTGTGGTATTGCATTAAAGCGAGTGAAAGCTTCGCGTCCGAGCAGTGCTTGATAGCCACTTTGAAACGGAGCGATGTGGAAAGTTAAATGCTCGCGACGGAAGTTATCGGGGGAGCCAAATAGAACTTGTAGTAGGAGGGAGCCCGTACAATGAGCCCCTGGGCCTGGCGTTACTCCTTTAAAGGTAGTATTGCTATGGCGAATTTGTGTTGGGTCCAACCCCATCCCGCGGATTATATCCTGATATATTAGGTTTAGGCTGCTGCCGCCATCCATCAAGACTCGTGTGAAGTGATATTCGCCAATTACTGGGTCTAATACCAGGGCAGCCCATCCTGCGTGTCGGATACTTGCTGAGTAATCGCGATGGTCGAAAGTGATCGGTTGAGACGACCAGTGGCAGGACTTCGCGGTGACAGGCACTTGGGTATATTTTCCTGGGAGTGCCGCGATGTTTTTTCCCTTGATCATGTGTAACACGTTTACTGTTTTGACTTCTGGTGGAAATTTCTTTTGTTCCCCCGTGTCTTGCTTGGGAGGCTCGTCCTCGTCTTCACTTGGTGTATCCTCCCCCTTGTGTACGGCGTTGAGCTTGCCGGACTGCTTGAAGACCCAACATTCTCTGTGAGTATGATTAGCAGGTTTACCAAGGGTACTATGGATCTGACATACTTGGTCCAGAATTTTGTTGAGGCTGGACAGTTCATCCCTGGTGCCTTTAGGGGGCGGCTTTTGACCTGGCCACGAGCTTTTGAATCCGGCATTTACTGTCGTGCCCTTCGTGCTGTCTTCTTTATTCCGGCGTTTGTTATTGTTGTTGCACCGTGATTTCCCGTTTCCATCTCTAACTTCAGATGTACTGGGGTCACTGGTGCTGCATCTGGCTAGCCAGCTGTCCTCACCCGCGCAAAAGCGGGTCATGAGATTTGTTAATGCGGCCATCGTTCTCGGCTTATTCTGGCCGAGGTGTCTGGCGAGCCATTCGTCACGGACGCTATGCTTGAAAGCTGCCAAGGCTTCGGCGTCCGGACAGTCGACAATCTGGTTCTTTTTAG
Source organism: Triticum urartu (assembly GCF_003073215.2). Taxonomy (NCBI): domain Eukaryota; kingdom Viridiplantae; phylum Streptophyta; class Magnoliopsida; order Poales; family Poaceae; genus Triticum; species Triticum urartu. Next base: position 218,671,437 of record NC_053028.1, read on the forward strand.
TAAGAAACCTGTTCCAAAGCTTTCGGGCTGACTCTTCGGGCTATTGACTCATATGACTCAGATCGTCCGCATCCAGAGGTCGGACATAAGTCCCTTGAAAATTTGCCTGAAAGGCGTCTTCGAGCTCTTACCAACTTCCAATGGAACTTTCGGGGAGGCCTTTGAGCCAGTGACGAGCTGGCCCTTTGATCTTGAGGGGTAAGTACTTGATGGCGTGGAGATCATCTCCTCGAGCCATATGGATATGAAGGATGTAGTCCTCGATCCAGACCCCAGGGTCTGTTGTTCCGTCGTATGCCTCTATGTTGACGGGCTTGAATCCCTCTAGAAATTCATGGTCCAGCACCTCATCGGTGAAACATAGGGGGTGTGCGGCACCCCTGTAGCTGGGTGTACCGCGTTGTTCGGATGTTTTTTGTGTTGCATTGTATGCTGGGGCGCGCTTGCGTGGTCCATAGATGGATCTTGTTGCGCCATCCTTTGGGTGCGAGCCCTCGCATGGGTCGCGTGTTGTATTGTGAGTGGCGTTATATGCCGCTCTGTGTTGATAGAGGGGTTTCCTATCCGACCAGGTGGCTACTTTGATATTTGGTTGTGGGGGGTCTGAGGCCTCCTCATTGAATTTAGGTAGCAGCTTCCGCTTTGGGTAGCTCTTGGAGGGGCGATTGGCGCCGTACATCGCTGCTGTGTTGAGTATTTTACTCCATCTGATGTGGAGTGTGTCTTGCGCAGCCTTGAGCCTTTGCTTCTACTTTTTCAAACTCCTCGCGGTGGCAGCAAGCCTTTTACGGGCAGTCTGCTGCTCCGGGTGCCTGTCCGGCGTTATGTCGTCCGGACCATTATCCTTGATAGGATTTGTTTGTTCAGTTTGATTATCCGGATTGCCGTTGTCCGGCAGCGGTTCGCCCTGCTCCAGCGCTGGGTCTGTGTGATCGCTATTTCTGTCGAGGCGGGATTTGGGGCGGCGCTTGCGTCGCCGCTTTGACTGCTTTTCGAGGGAACAAGCCTTCGATGCGTCCTTCCGCCCTCGTCGTCATCTTTTGGTGCATCCACCATGTATACGTCATATGACGAGGTGGCGTTCCAGGGCCCAATAGGCACTGGTTCTTCATCGTCTCCTTCATCGGCGTCCATAATGTCGATGTCTTCGGAGTCGAAGTTGAGCATGTCAGTTAAATCGTCGACAGTGGCTACAAAGTGGGTGGTGGGTGGGCTTTGAATTTCTTCGTCGTCCGTATCCCAATCTCACTGACCGTAGTCCGGCCAGGGATCTCCTGATAAAGAGAGACTTTAGTGATTTCATAATATCGCCAAAGGGCGAGTGCTGAAAGATGTCCGCGGCAGTAAACTCCATGATCGGCGCCCAATCGGATTCGATCGGCAGAGGCGCGAATGGTTCGGAGTCCGGAGAGGAGTCCGGCTCCTTGGAATCACGAGTCTCGCGGAGTGCGGGGCTGGTGTTTGGCTCGATCACCGTTAGGATCGCAGCCCCCGAGGCGGCGTCCAACCACCCATCCTCGATCGGCGTAGTTGGCTCCGAATTAAGGGTCGAAGCCGATGCGGGTGCGGCCTTCAGGGCACTGTTAGGCGGCAGAGCTAGATCATGCTCATCGTGGCAGTGCGGCACGCTCGGCAGTGGCTGGAATCCGTCGAAGATCAAGTCCCCACGGATGTTAGCCGTGTAGTTTAAACTTCCAAATCTGACCTAACGGCCAGGGGCATAGCTTTTGATCTGCTCCAGATGGCCAAGTGAATTGGCCCACAGTGCAAAGTCGCCGAAGACAGAGATCTGTCCGGGGAGACAAGTTTCACCCTGGACCGCATCACTATCGACGATCGTAGGATCCATCAAGCCTGACGGCGACGACACAGAGGAACTCTCAATGAAAGCACCAATGTCGGTGTCAAAACCGGCGGATCTTGGGTAGGGGGTCCCGAACTGTGCGTCTAGGCCGGATGGTAACAGGAGGCAAGGGACACGAAGTTTTACCCAGTTTCGGGCCCTCTCGATGGAGGTAAAACCCTACGTCCTGCTTGATTAATATTGATGATATGGGTAGTACAAGAGTAGATCTACCACGAGATCGGAGAGGCTAAACCCTAGAAGCTAGCCTATGGTATGATTGTTGTTGTCAATGTTGTCCTACGGACTAAAACCCTCCGTATTATATAGACACCGGAGAGGGTTAGGGTTACACAAAGTCGGTTACAATGGTAGGAGATCTACATATTCGTATCGCCAAGCTTGCCTTCCACGCCAAGGAAAGTCCCTTACGGACATGGGAAGAAGTCTTCAATCTTGTATCTTCATAGTCCAGGAGTCCGGCTGAAGGTATAGTCCGGCCATCCGGACACCCCCTAATCCAGGACTCCCTTAGTCTCGTTGCACCAATATAGCAACCTTTGCATGATGCCTCGGTACTCTTCGTCTGTGTTGGCCTCCTTAGCACCAAAGAGGAAATAAGGATGTTGTGCGCGCTGGCACCCGCCTGGCGCCCGCCTGGTGTCGTGCGTCATGGCTGACGTCACGAGGGCCTCGTGAGGTTTGCCCCGCCTTGATATCTCCGCTCCTCGTGAGCCTGCCTGGCTAGGCTACTCCAAAGGAGGTCTTGCATCGTCTGCCTCGCGAGGCTTGGACCCTCGCGAGGGTCTTGGATGCCTTGTTGATGAAGATGGGTCGTACGGCCTGCTGGCTCAGCCACGCCGCGGGCCACAGGCAGGCAAGTCTGGGGACCCCCGTTCCTAGAACGCCGACAGCATGCTTAGTAAGTTTTGAAGAAATGCTCTCTTGATTCACTTAGATTTATTTGAGAGTTAGTAAAATTTTGAAGAAAATCTCTCTTGCTTCACTTAAATTATTTTGAGAGAAAGAAATATTATGCTCATGATCTTCACTTATATTTGTTTGAGCTTATGAAAGGCAATACATGAAAATTAGTCCCAAAGTGATAGATATCCAAGAAGGATAAAGAAAAGAAAAATGTCATGAAGATCATTGGACAAAATAAACTTGATTCTTAGTAATAGTTTTGAGATATGATGATGTGATATATGAGTTATGTTGATGAGTAATTATGCTCTAGTAGGAATATTGGTGTTAAGGTTTGTGATTCCCGAAGCATGCACGTATAGTCTCTCGTTATGCTATGATGTTGGAGCATGATTTATTTTTGATTGACTTCCTTATGAGTGGCAGTCGGGGACGTGCGATGGTCTTTTCCTACCAATCTATCCCCCTAGGGGCATGCGTAGTAGTACTTTCCTTCGAGGGCTAATAAACTTTTGCAATAAGTATATGAGTTCTTTATGACTAATGTGAGTCCATGGATTATACGCACACTTACCTTTTCGCGATTTGCTAGCGCCTCTACGGTACCGTGCATTGCTCTTTCTCACATTGAGACGTGGTGCAAACTTCGCAGGTGCATCCAAACCCCGTGATATGATACGCTCTATCACACATAAGCCTCATTATATCTTCCTCAAAACAGCCAGCATACCTACCTATTATGGCTTTTCCATGGCCATTCCGAGATATATTGCCATCCAACTTCCACCGCTTCCATTTGATGACTTGAGAATTCACTGTCATATTGCTTTGCATGATCATATAGCTGACATAGTGTTTGTGGCTCAGCCACCGTTCATCATTTTTCATACATGTTACGCTAGATCATTGCACATCCTGGTACATGCTAGAGGCATTTATATTGAGTCATATTCGTCATAGGAATCGAGTTGTAATTTTTATTTCTTTTGAGTTATAAGTAAATAGAAGTGTGATGATCATCATTACTCATTTTTAGAGCAGTTTCCCAGTGAGGAAAGGATGATGGAGACTATGATTCCCCCACAAGTCGGGATGAGACTCCGGATAATGAGAGAGAAAAAGAAAAAGAAAAGAAAAAAGAAAAGAAAGAAAAGAAAGAAAGAAAGAAAAATAAAAAAATAAACAAAGAGAGAAGGGTCAATGTTAGTATCCTTTACCACACTTGTGCTTCAAAGTAGCACCATTTTTTCATATGGACAGTCTCCTATGTTGTCACTTTCATATACTAGTGGGAATTTTTCATTATAGGATTAGATGCACACCCACTTAGTTTTCATATTGAGATTTCATACACTTATAGCTCTTTGTGCATTCGTTGCATGGCAATCCCTACTCCTCACGTTGATATCGATTGATGGGCATCTCCATAGCCTGTTGGTTAGCCGCATCGATGTGAGACTTTCTTACTTTTTTGTCTTCTCTATATTTACCCCTATTATCATACTCCATTCCACCCGTAGTGCTATATCTATGGCTTACACTCATGTATTGCGTAAGAGTTGACAAGGCTGAAGCGTGTTAAAAAGTACGAACCAATTGCTCTGCTTTTCATCGGGGTTGTGCATAATAAATACTTTGTGTTAAGAAGACATATCATGACAAGGCTATATGATTTTGTAGGGATAACTTATTTTAGCATTGATATTTTGAAAGACATGGTTGCTTGTTGATATGCTTGAGTATCTAAATCATCATGTCAAAACAAGACTATTGCTTTGAATCACAGAAAAGTCCAATTGTCCATGCTATAAAGAAAAGAATATGATATGACATGTTAAACAACATTCCACATCAAAAATTCTGTTTTTATCACTTACCTACTCGAGGATGAGTAGTAGTTAAGCTTGGGGATGCTGATACGTCTCCAACGTATCTATAATTTTTTATTGTTCCATGTTGTTATATTATCAATCTTGGATGTTTTATAATCATTTTATAGTCATTTTATATCATTTTTTGGTACTAACCTATTGACATAGTGCCAAGTGTCAGTTCCTGTTTTTTTTCGTGTTTTTTACATCACAGAAAATCAATATCAGACGGAGTCCAAATGCCATGAAACTTTACGGAGATTATTTATGGACCAGAAGGAACATGTTGGTCTCTGGTAGCACCTGGGGGAGTCCCGAGGAGGGGACAATCCACCAGGGCACGCTAGGAGGCCCAAGCGCGTCCTGGTGGGTTGTGCCCACCTCGGGTGCTGTAACATCCCAAAATTCTAAATTTTGGAATGTTATATTAATTAGGTAATAATGATTGCTTGTGTGATGTGTTGTGTGAAATTGAGTGGAAATTTGGAACTTTTGAAAGTTGAATGAGAGGGAATAAATGACTTTCCCAAAACTTTCACCTTGCATTTATGATCTCCATGAATTCAAATTCTTTTCATCCGAAAACCCTAGAGAGAAGATGATATGACTTCTTCCATTTAAATAAATGAAAAGGGTTTTGAAAATATTTGAGTTCCATTTGGAAATATTTCAAATTCAGAAACTTTATGCAACTCAATGATTTTCATGAGAGAAGATAAAATGACTTTTTTAAATTATATGAAATACGAGTTGGAAGTTTCAAAGAATCAAAGTTAAAGTCCTTTTGAAATTATTTTCAATTTGGAGTTATTTAGGTTTTATTCAAATTATTTTTCTCCAAAAATAAAATGTATGGAAATTAGGGTAAAATTATTCCCTATAGTAGAAAATTGGAGAAAAATGGTTTTAAAATCATTTTGGTATTTTAAAATATTTTTATTTGGTTTTTAAATAAACCACTGGCACTGTTGGATTTATTTGAATTTTTGTGGATTTTATTTGACTTTAGAAAAATGTTCAAGTAGTAGAAAATCTTTTTCTGAAATTTTTGATATATTATATGCCTATATCATTTTTTTATTTGGTTTTTTCTTTTAATTATTGTCTGTTTACAAAAAAGAACTTCGGGCTGACCGACTGGGCCGGCCCAGCCCCAACCGGGCTAGGCCAAAGCCCATCCCACCGCCTCGCCGTCCCCGAGCTCCCCGAGCAGGAGACCGGCCGCCGCACGCCGCCGCCCGCCGTGTCCGCCTCGGGCACCTTCGTAGCCGTGCCCCCTCCGCCACGCCATCGCAAGCCCCTCCAATATAAAAGCGCCGCCCGGACGCCTTTTTCTCTCCTCCCGAGTCGCCGTCGCCGCACACTTCTCGCCGCGACACCGCCGCTGCTAGCCGCCGCCGCCGCTCGCCTCTCGCCGCTGAGCCGCGCCACCGCCGCCCCACTCCGCCCGCGTAGTTGCCACCGCCACCCGCGCCTCGCCGCTGCAAGCCGCACCGCCGCCGACGGACTCGCTAACTGCCACCGCCAGTTTTTGATGGAAAAACCGCCCCGAACCAGTACAAAACCGCCCCGGTCCGATTGTTTTTTTAGTTTTCTATTTTTCTTTTAAAAAACCGGTTTATTATTTTAGTTTAGACTATTTAGTGAACGTTCATTTTATTAGCTTCTTTAGCAAACGGTTTTCGTCGCTTATGCTTCTATAGCGAATGTTTGTTCGATAGCTTTTCTGTCTCATAGCTAGGGACCCAGTTGCAAATGCTTTTCTTACAGTTTAGCCCCTGGATTTCAAACGATCACAACTTTTTACCCGTTTATCCAAATCCAACGAAACCAACGCTCACTTCTTCATTATGATCCCCTTTGTCCAGTTAAACAACTTAAACATATTTTTGAAAGTTTAAAATTTGATTTCAAATAGATTTGAATTCAAATTTCTTTTGTTCATAACTCGAGTTTTATAACTCTGTTTTAGTTGATTCTTCTTGCTAATTGAAGCTCTTGATCTAAACTTTCTGATAAGACCAAATTCACCCAATTTTGGTACTGTTAGAAATTGTTTTCTCTTGCAAGAGTTATTTGCCTGTTTTCGAAGTTTCCCGAGATCTTTTTTTCGATTCTTTTGCATGAGTGCTTATGTAGGCAATTGCTTGCTTACGATAGATTGACCGGAGTGTCACGAGTAGAACTATCAGGAGTTATGAGTGTGAATCATCTTCATCAACAGTACAAGGCAAGTTCACACTTTGATCATATTTTTCATACCCAGTTTTTATGCATTAGTTTCAAGCCTCAAACATTGCATGAGTAGGATTTGATAACATGGGTTTGGGAAGTAGTTGATGAGGTAGGAACCTATTGCCCTTTTTATATCAAACCTTGGGAGTTACTACGTTATGCTTTTACTGCTATGCTACGCTTGTAGACGTGGATTGGTTTTGAGAGAATTCATGAAAGATGTGAGAGTTATTGTTAACTAAGGTTTAACTTAAGGTGGCTACTTTAATACACATCTGGGTGGATTGGTTGGGGCACCCTGGAGAACCCAGTGCTTTGCCCGGGCACCTGGAGAACCCAGTGCTTGCCCAAGGGGATCCCGGAGTACCGGTGTGATCACCCTATGGAATGCCACCTAGGCTCAAAGGGATCATAAGATTATTCATGCTAGAAACTTCCATGTGCAGCCACATGCCAATATGGGCTCTGGCATAGTTGAGTAAGTTGTGGGAATCCTTTCCATGATGGGCTACACTACAAAAAAAAGATACATCCATGACATTTTGGGCCGAACGAATTTTCTTTTGTCATCCTTATGACACTTCTATGACAATAATTGTGACAAAACCCGGTATCATCGTAGATGTGGTGGGGTCCTACTTCTATGACAAAAAATCATGACCGAAAATGGGCTTTTCATCCTGGGCGGGCCGGAGACACAGCTGCATGACATTCTTTGGGCCGTCCATGACGGAAAATACCGTGGTAGAAGAGAAGGCGAGGAAAATATCGGGGAGTTCCCGGTTACGGTGGTTGGTCGAGGGCCGGGCGATGCGCGTTTCTCTCGTACGTACGCAAGTATGTGTGAGGCATTGCGCTCTAACTGAAACTGAGCGAGGCGTTGGGCTCTAACTGAACCCGAGTGATTGCACTGTAGGCTACGCGTTACTGAACCCGAGCGATCGATTGATGGCTGTTAACTGAACCCGATCGAGCGATTCCTTCGCTACTGCTGCTAACTGAAGCCGATCGATGCTGCCTCTAGATGAACAGTGAGTGTTCTTGGGAGGTTTGTATGAACAGTTCCCGGTGGGGGTTGGATGAACAGGAACCCGTTGTAGTAGAGGCCGTTGCCGCTGGATGAACAGTACCCCGATCGATCGAGCCGGTGGATGAACAGGACCCCATGGAGGGTTTGATGAACAGGACCACGTGGAGGGCTGGTTGAACAGTAGCCAGTGGAGGGATGGTTGAACCATAGCCGGTGCAGGGCTGGATGAACAATAGCCCGTGGAGGGGTGGTCGAACAAGACCCCATGGAGAGGGCTGGTTGAACAGTAGCCGGTGGAGGCTGGACGAATAGGAGCTCGTGGATGAGCAGTCGCAGGTGGAGGCTGGAGGAGGTCGACGGTGCATGAACAGTACCCCGTGGAGGCTGGAGGAGGTCGACGGTGGAGATGAACAGTATCTCGTGGAGTCCTGTTTTGCGGTACACCACAACCCCCCTGATGTCTACTACACAACCTTCTTCTTGTAGATGTTGTTGGGCCTCCAAGTGCAGAGGTTTGTAGGACAGTAGCAAATTCCCCTCAAGTGGATGACCTAAGGTTTATCAATCCATAGGAGGCGTAGGATGAAGATGGTCTCTCTCAAGCAACCCTGCAACCAAATAACAAAGAGTCTCTTGTGTCCCCAACACACCCATTACAATGGTAAATTGTATAGGTACACTAGTTCGGCGAATAGATGGTGATACAAGTGGTATATGGATAGTAGATAATAGTTTTTGTAATCTGAAAGTATAAAAACAGCAAGGTAACTAATGATAAAAGTGAGCGTAAACGGTATTGCAATGATAGTAAACAAGGCCTAGGGTTCATACTTTCGCTAGTGTAAATTCCCTCAACAATGATAACATAATTGGATCACATAACTATCCCTCAACATGCAACAAAGAGTCACTCCAAAGTCACTAATAGCGGAGAACGAACGAAGAGATTATGGTAGGGTACGAAACCACCTCAAAGTTATTCTTTCCAATCAATCTGTTGGGCTATTCCTATAAGTGTCACAAACAGCCCTAGAGTTCGTACTAGAATAACACCTTAAGACACAAATCAACCAAAACCCTAATGGAACCTAGATACTCCAATGTCACCTCAAGTATTCGTGGGTATGATTATACGATATGCATCACACAATCTCAGATTCATCTATTCAACCAACACATAGAACCTCAAAGAGTGCCCCAAAGTTTCTACCGGAGAATCGCGACGAAAACGTGTGCCAACCCCTATGCATAGGTTCATGGGCGGAACCCACAAGTTGATCACCAAAACATACATCAAGTGAGTCACGTGCTATCCCATTGTCACCACAGATACGCGCGGCAAGACATACATCAGGTGTTCTCAAATCTTTAAAGACTCAATCCGATAAGATAACTTCAAACGGGAAACTCAATCCATTACAAGAGAGTAGAGGGGGGGAACATCATAGGATCCAACTATAATAGCAAAGCTCGCGATACATCAAGATCGTAACACCTCAAGAACACGAGAGAGAGAGAGATCAAACACATAGCTACTGGTACATACCCTCAGCCCCGAGGGAGAACTACTCCCTCCTCGTCATGGAGAGCACCGGGATGATGAAGATGGCCACCGGAGAGGGATTGCCCCCCCCCCCGGCGGGGTGCCGAAATGGGTCTAGATTGGCTTTCGGTGGCTACGGATGCTTCTGGCGGCGGAACTCCCGATCTATTGTGCTCCCCAATGTTTTTAGGGTATATGGAGATATATAGGCGGAAGAAGTATGTCATGGGAGCCACGAGGGGCCCACGAGGGTGGATGTGCAATGACTCATGAGTGACATGTATGAAAGAATTATGAATGGTGGCTTTGCCACAAATACTATGTCAACTACATGATCATGCTAAGCAATATGACAATGATGAATGTGTCATGATAAACGGAATGGTGGAAAGTTGCATGGCAATATATCTCGGAATGGCTATGGAAATGCCATAATAGGTAGGTATGGTGGCTGTTTTGAGGAAGATATAAGGAGGTTTATGTGTGAAAGAGTGTATCATATCACGAGGTTTGGATGCACCGGCGAAGTTTGCACCAACTCTCAATGTGAGAAAGGGCAATTCACGGTACCGAAGAGGCTAGCAAGGGTGGAAGGGTGAGAGTGCATATAATCCATGGACTCAACATTAGTCATAAAGAACTCACATACTTATTGCAAAAATCTACAAGTCATCAAAAACCAAGCACTACGCGCATGCTCCTGGGGGGATAGATTGGTAGGAAAAGACCATCGCTCGTCCCCGACCGCCACTCATAAGGAGGACAATCAAATAACACCTCATGTTTCAAATTTGTTACATAACGTTTACCATACGTGCATGCTACGGGACTTGCAAACTTCAACACAAGAATTTCTCAATTTCACAACTACTCAACTAGCACAACTTTGATATTATTACCTCCATATCTCAAAACAACCATCAAGCATCAAACTTATCTTAGTATTCAAAACACTCATAAGAAAATTTTACTAATCTTGAATACCTAGCATATTAGGATTTTAAGCAAATTACCATGCTATTTAAGACTCTCAAAATAATCTAAGTGAATCATGAGAGTTCATCTATTTCTTCAAAATAAAACTACCACCATGCTCTAAAATATATAAGTGAAGCACTAGAGCAAATGACAAACTACTCCGAAAGATATAAGTGAAGATCAATGAGTAGTCGAATAATTATGCAACTATGTGAAGACTCTCTCTCATTTAATAATTTCAGATCTTGATAATTTATTCAAACAGCAAGCAAAGCAAAATAAAATGACATCTAATAATGGCAAACATCATGTGAAGAAGCAAAAACTTAGGATCAACCAATACTAACCGATAGTTGTTCAAGAAGAAAGGTGGGATGCCAACCGGGGCATCCCCAAGCTTAGACGCTTGAGACTTCTTGAAATATTATCTTGGGATGCCTTGGGCATCCCCAAGCTTGAGCTTTTGTGTATCCTTAATTCCTCTCATATCACGGTCTCCCTAAATCTCAAAAGCTTCATCCACACAAAACTCAACAAGGACTCATGAGATAAGTTAGTATAACACATTGCAAAAACCTTATCATACTCTACTGTAGAAAATCACTAAAATTATTATTCAACATTGCATACTAAATGCCTCTTCATATTTAATAGTCCTATCCTCAAATAGAATCATTAAACAAGCAAACATATGTAAACAATGCAAACATAACAGCAATCTGCCTAAACAGGACAGTCTGTAAAGAATGCAGCAACATCCATACTTCCCTAGCTCCAAAAATTATGAAAGAAAATTCCCACTGTAGTAAATTTATCAGATCTTAATATGCAAAAGGTTTAAACATTTTATCACATTTTGACTTTTCTAGGGAATTATTGCAACAGCGGTATACTTTCTGTTTTCAAACAGCAACATGTGCACTTCTAAAATAGGCATAGTAAAGGCTATCAATGCCACTTTTATTGAAATAAAATATGCAAAACATTGTTCTAAATAATGGCAAGCAAATATTAACAAAATAAATTGACGCTCCAAGCAAAACACATATCATGTGGCGAATAAAAATATAGCTCCAAGTAAAGTTACCGATGAACGAAGACGAAAGAGGGGATGCCTTCCGGGGCATCCCCAAGCTTAGGCTCTTGGCTATCCTTGAATGTTACCTTGGGGTGCCTTGGGAATCCCCAAGCTTAGGATCTTTCCACTCCTTATTCCATAGTCCATCGAATCCTTACCCAAAACTTGAAAACTTCAAAACACAAAACTTAACAGAAAACTCATAAGCTCTGTTAGTATAAGAAAATAAATCACCACTTCAAGGTACTGTAATGAACTCATTATTTATTTATATTGGTGTTAAACATACTGTATTCCAACTTCTCTATGGTTTATAAACTATTTTACTAGCCATAGATTCATCAAAATAAGTAAACAACACATGAAAAATAGAATCTGTCAAAAACAGAACAGTCTGTAGTAATCTGGATCAAACGTATACTTCTGGAACTCATAAAATTCTAAAATAAATTGGTGGACCTGAGGAATTTATCTATTAATCATCTTAAAAAATAATTAACTAAATATCAATCTCCAAATAAAAATGGCAGCAATTCTCTTGAGCGCTAAAATTTCTGTTTTTTACAGCATGATCGCAAAGACTTTCCCCAAGTCTTTCCAAAGGTTCTACTTGGCACAAACACTAATTAAAAGCATAAAACCACATCTAAACAGAGGCTAGATGAATTATTTATTACTAAACAGGAACAAAAAGCAAGGAAAAAAAATAAAGTTGGGTTGCCTCCCAACAAGCGCTATCCTTTAACGCCCCTAGCTAGGCATGATGATTTCAATGATGCTCATATAAAAGATAAGAATTGAAACATAAAGAGAGCATCATGAAGAATATGACTAGCACATTTAAGCCTAACCCACTTCCTATGCATAGGGATTTTGTGAGCAAACAACTTATGGGAACAAGAATCAACTTGCATAGGAAGGTAAAACAAGCATAGCTTCCAGATTTTAAGCGCATAGAGAGGAAACTTGATATTATTGCAATTCCTACAAGTATATGTTCCTCCCTCATAATAATTTTCAGTAGCATCATGAATGAATTCAACAATATAACCAGCACCTAAAGCATTCTTTTCATGATCTACAAGCATAGAAATTTTATTACTCTCCACACAAGCAAAATTCTTCTCATGAATAATAGTGGGAGCAAACTCAACAAAATAATTATCATGTGAGGCATAATCCAATTGAAAACTAAAATCATGATGACAAGTTTCATGGATATCATTATTCTTTATAGCATACGAGTCATCACAATAATCATCATAGATAGCAACTTTGTTCCCATAATCAATTGGATCCTCTTCCGGAATAGTGGATTCATCACAAAATAAAGTCATGACCTCTCCAAATCCACTTTCATCAATATAATCATCATAAATAGGAGGCATGCTTTCATCATAATAAATTTGCTCATCAAAACTTGGGGGACAAAACATATCATCTTCATCAAACATAGCTTCCCCAAGCTTGTGGCTTTGTATATCATTAGCATCATGGATATTCAAGGAATTCATACTAACAACATTGCAATCATGCTCATCATTCAAATATTTAGTGCCAAACATTTTAATGCATTCTTCTTCTAGTACTTGAGCACAATTATCGGAATCCTTATTCTCACGAAAGATATTAAAAAGATGAAGCGTATGAGGCAAACTTAATTCCATTTTTTTTGTAATTTTCTTTTATAAACTAAACTAGTGATAAAACAAGAAACTAAAAGACTCGATTTCAAGATCTAAAGATATACCTTCAAGCGCTAACCTCCCCGGCAACGGCGCCAGAAAAGAGCTTGATGTCTACTACACAACCTTCTTCTTGTAGACGTTGTTGGGCCTCCAAGTGCAGAGGTTTGTAGGACAGTAGCAAATTTCCCTCAAGTGGATGACCTAAGGTTTATCAATCCGTAGGAGGCGTAGGATGAAGATGGTCTCTCTCAAGCAACCCTGCAACCAAATAACAAAGAGTCTCTTGTGTCCCAAACACACCCAATACAATGGTAAATTGTATAGGTGCACTAGTTCGGCGAAGAGATGGTGATACAAGTGGTATATGGATAGTAGATAATAGTTTTTGTAATCTGAAAATATAAAAACAGCAAGGTAACTAATGATAAAAGTGAGCGTAAACGGTATTGAAATGATAGTAAACAAGGCCTAGGGTTCATACTTACGCTAGTGTAAATTCCCTCAACAATGATAACATAATTGGATCACATAACTATCCCTCAACATGCAACAAAGAGTCACTCCAAAGTCACTAATAGCGGAGAACGAACGGAGAGATTATGGTAGGGTACGAAACCACCTCAAAGTTATTCTTTCCAATCAATCCGTTGGGCTATTCCTATAAGTGTCACAAATAGCCCTAGAGTTCGTACTAGAATAACACCTTAAGACACAAATCAACCAAAACCCTAATGGAACCTAGATACTCCAATGTCACCTCAAGTATTCGTGGGTATGATTATACGATATGCATCACACAATCTCAGATTCATCTATTCAACCAACACATGGAACCTCAAAGAGTGCCCCAAAATTTCTACCGAAGAATCACGATGAAAACGTGTGCCAACCCCTATGCATAGGTTCATGGGCGGAACCCGCAAGTTGATCACCAAAACATACATCAAGTGAATCACGTGGTATCCCATTGTCACCACAGATACGCACGGCAAGACATACATCAGGTGTTCTAAAATCTTTAAAGACTCAATCCAATAAGATAACTTCAAAGGGGAAACTCAATCCATTACAAGACAGTAGAGGGGGCAGAAAACATCATTGGATCCAACTATAATAGCAAAGCTCGCGATACATCAAGATCGTAACACCTCAAGAACACGAGAGAGAGAGAGGGATCAAACACATAGCTACTGATACATACCCTCAGCCCCGAGGGAGAACTACTCCCTCCTCGTCATGGAGAGCACCGGGATGATGAAGATGGCCACCGGAGAAGGATTGCCCCCTCCGGCAGGGTGCCGGAACGGGTCTAGATTGGCTTTCGGTGGCTACGGAGGCTTCTGGCAGTGGAACTCCCAATCTATTGTGCTCCCCGATGTTTTTAGGGTATATGGAGATATATAGGCGGAAGAAGTACGTCAGGGGAGCCACGAGGGGCCCACAAGGGTGGAGGGTGCGCCCCCTACCTCATGGCCTCCTCGAAGCTTCCCTTACGTGCACTTCAAGTCTTCTGGGCTTCTTTCTTTCCAAAAATGAGTTCTGTGAAGTTTCAGGTCAATTGGACTCCGTTTGATTTTCCTTTTCTTCGAAACCCTAAAACAAGGTAAAAACAGAAACTGGCATTGGGCTCTGGGTTAATAGGTTAGTCCCAAAAAATGATATAGAAGTGTATAATATAGCCTATAAACATCCAAAACAGTAGATAATATAGCATGGAGATATCAAAAGTTATAGATACATTGGAGATGTATCAGCATCCCCAAGCTTAATTCCTGCTCATCCTCGAGTAGGTAAATGATAAAACAGATTTTTTGATGCGGAGTGCTACTTGGCATAATTTCAATATAATTCTTCTTAATTGTGGCATGAATATTCAGATCCGGAAGATTCAAGACAAAAGTTCATATTGACATAAATAATATAATACTTCAAGCATACTAACTAAGCAATTATGTCTTCTCAAAATAACATGGCCAAAGAAAGTTCATCCCTACAAAATCATATAGTTTAGTCATGCTCCATTTTCGTCACACAAGAATGCTCTCATCATGCACAACCCCGATGACAAGCCAAGCAATTGTTTCATACTTTAGTAATCTCAAACCTATAAACTTTCACGCAATATATGAGCGCGAGCCATGAACATAGCACTGTGAGTGGAATAGAATATAATGAGGGGGTTATGTGGAGAAGACAAAAAGGATAAAGTCTCATATGAACGCGGCTAATCAATGGGCTAGGGAGATGCCCATCAATTTATGTCAATGCAAGGAGTAGGGATTGACATGCAACGGATGCACTAGAGCTATAAATGTATGAAAGCTCAACAAAAGAAACTAAGTGGGTGCGCCCCCTACCTCGTGGCCTCCTCAAAGCTTCCCTTACGTGCACTTCAAGTCTTTTGGGCTTCTTTCTTTCCAAAAATGAGTTCCGTGAAGTTTCAGGTCAATTGGACTCCGTTTGATTTTCCTTTTCTTTGAAACCCTAAAACAAGGTAAAAACAGAAACTGGCATTGGGTTCTGGGTTAATAGGTTAGTCCCAAAAAATGATATAAAAGTGTATAATAAAGCCCATAAACATCCAAAACAATAGATAATATAGCATGGAGCAATCAAAAATTATAGATACGTTGGAGACGTATCACCTCCCGATGAACAGGACCCCCGTTTCGACCGTAGCGCTCCAACACAAGTCTGTTTCCTTCGTTTTGCGGTACGCCACATCCCTCCCGGTCAATAGGACCCCGTTTCGAGCGTAGGAGGTCCAACGGAAGTCCGTTTCCTTCGTTTTGCGGTACGCCAGACCCCTCCCGATGAACAGGATCCCGTTTCGACCGTGGCCGGTCGAACACAAGGTCGTTTCCTCCGTTCTGCGGTACGCCAAGCCGGTTGGCTCCCGATGAACACGACGACGCATTCCTTCCGACCCAGCTGGTTGGCTCCCCATGAACACGACGACGACGCAGTTTCTCCGTTCCGACCCAGCCATGTACACGAGCCCTGGCCATACGTATGCGCGATTAGGCGTTCGAGACCCCGTCGGTATGTACGTACGTGGCCGTATTTACTTTCTTGCACCCTCGTCGTTGTACGTACGTGTACATGCTACGTGCACGCCTCTACTAGGACACGTGCGCGCCTCTACTATGACACGTGCGCGCCTCTACATCGACCAGTATGTACGTACACGTTCGCGACCATCATGACAACGCTACGTATGCTTCGACCAGGTGGGTCCCGACTGTCAGGCACTTCCTTGCGTGCGAAGATGTAGCTGGTGGGTCCCAACAGTAATACGGTGACCCGTCCGGTGGGTCCCTACTGTCAGGTGGAAGAATCATTATTTTGGGCGTAATAAGGAGGCACTTCCTTGCTACGGCCGTGGACCCAACTGTCAGCCTCTCCATGTACAGTACTCTTCCGATGGAAGTCGTTCCTTGACCACGCCACACCGAGAGCACCACGGCGGTGGACGACGGCGAGGCCTAGGAAGGGGACGACGCGGAGCCGGGGAAGACGCGGCAGTGGAAGCCCACACGGACAGGAGTACGAGGGTTCACTGGTTCGGCTGCGGTGTGAGGCTGTCGTCGCTGCAGAATGACAGCTGGGACCGACCAGCTATATCTTCGCATGCAAGGAAGTGCGTCTTTATCCTCCCTGACCGTTGGGACTCACCCGGTCAAAGCGATGTAGCTTTGTCTGTTTGGTCGCGAACGTGTATGTACATACTGGTCGATCGGTCTCTCTGTAAGTATAACCGTGTCCGAGTAAGTAGCGGCACGTGTCATTGTAGAGCACCCAACATAGCAGTTCATGAGGTCCAATCTAAGTCTTGTACACGTACGTACAGCCACATGGCAAAAAATATGGCCACGTACGTACATACGGGCGGCGTCTCAAGCGCATACTCGCGCATATATATGGACGGCCAGGGCTTGTGTACATGGAGAGGCAACTGACGGCAGCAATGGCATCATGTTCATCGGGCAGTGAACTGGCTGGGTCGGAACAAAGAAACAGCATCATGTTCATCGGGAGGCAACCGACTGGGTCGGAATGCGTCATGTTGTAACACCCCGGTGTAATGAAGCTACAGTAACCCCTGGGGTTAAGTTAATCATTATGCTAAACAAGTGTTTGATCATCATTGTCTCCTCTCTCTTTCTAATTCCAGTTGAATTCAGTTTCAAAATTATGTGTGAATTTCAAAAATGCTCAAACATGAAAACTAAAATGTTCATCATGTGGAAAATATTCTCCTTGTAATATTGGTGGTGAACCAACATTTTTGCAAAATGCCTAAGTGGCCAAAAATAAATAAAATAGAAAATCTTTAAAAAAAGAAAACAGAAAAGCAAGGAGAAAAAAAGAAGAAGAGGAAGCCCCTGCCTCCCTGGGCCTTGGGCCATCCGGACCAGCCGGCCCATCCTAGGCGGCCCACCTCCCCCAGTCGCTCTCTTCCTCCCCTGTTCAGCCAACCGGGGCTCCTCCCGCGCGTCCCCGCCAAACAGTCTCGTCGTCGACGACGACGGAGGCGATAAGGCCTGCGCCTCCTCGCCTCCTTGATCCCCGCCTCCACTTGCACCACCCCACCCCCCTCTCCCACTCCACCTCTCCCTCTCCCCCTGCTCACTTTCTCTCCCCCCATCGAGCGCCATCGCCGTCATACCTCCATCGATCCCGCGGCCACCGGCGGCCCCGAGGCCACCGGCCCTGTCCATCCGCTCTGCCGTCATCGTCCACGTCACCTGGGGACCTCCGTTGGAGCCGAGGGCCCCTGCAGCTGCCGATCGCCGTCGTCCCCTTTCACCTCTGTCTCCGACGCTCGTCGGCGACCTCGAGCACCCCTGCTGCTACTAATCCAATCGACGGCCTCCTTGCGCCGCTCCGTGAGCTCCTCCCTCCCTCCTTTCTTCTCCCGCACTGCGTGGTTCTCCCTAGCTAGCTCGTCGTCGTTATCGTGAGTTCGCCGCCACAGATCTCCTCACCGTCGTGGCCACGCTCGCCATCAAGCTCAACCGAGCACTGCGTCATGCCCAGCGTGCTCCAAGAAGCCTGACCCACATGCCAGTTGCCCCTACCGTGCCCTACTTCGATGAGCTCGAGCTCGCCTGAGCTCCGACGTCCGCCGCGGTCAACGCAACCGTCGACAACGTCCATCCCAGCCTCGGCTGAGACCTCGAATGGCTGCGCCCGAGCCCCTGCTTTTGAATGCACCACCCCACGCTCCTTTTGAGCGCGCGTAGCCCCGTCCCCGATGAGGCCCGAAGACAACTGAATGGTCGCCGCCGGCGCGCCACCGCCGCCAGCCGACGTGGCCAGCCTGGGGCCACCACTTGGGTCACTGACCAGTGGCCCCAGGGCCCTCATTGACTTGTTGACTGCGGTCAACGTGCAGACTGGGCAGCCCCCAGCCACTGACATGTGGGCCCCCTCTGTTAATTAGTCTAATAAATGTTTTATAAATAAAAGTAATTAGATTAACCTAAACACTCACTGACACCCGGGGCCCATGCCCTAATTAACCCTGCTAGATTAGTTTAATCCACTGTTATACTAACAGAGGCTGACATGTGGGTCCCAGTGGCCCCACTAGTCAGGTTTGACGTGGTCAGCCGCTCTGTTAACTGCTGACGTCATCAACATGTCATGCTGATGTCATATTCTATTTCTGTTAATATTAATAATTCTATAATGTTGTTTAAAACTTTGAAAAAACATATAAAATAATCCGTAACTCAGATGAAAAAGTTTTATACATGAAAGTTGCTCAGAAAAATCCAACGAATTCAAATATGCGGTCCGTTCATCTGTCACATGCCCCTAGCATGCTGAACATGGAACATTCCCCCTCCGGTCATCTGTTTGACACAGGTCCAGAACCGGGAATACCTTCCCGGTTGAATTCCCCCTTCACCTATATCGTGTAGCCATACGTTAGGTCACACACGGCACATCATATTGCCATGTTATGCTTTGTGATGATGTGTTTGCTTTATATTTATTGTTTCTTCCCCCTCTTCTCTCCGGTAGACCCCGAGACCGATGCCGCCCCGGTGATCGACTACGCTGACGACGACACTTCTTCCTTTTCAGCAGAGCTTCCAGGCAAGCAAACCCCCCTTGAGCATTCCGATATCGCCCATTTCTTTCCCTCTCATTCTTGCATTATAACTGCTACTACTTTTTATATGATCCTACTCTGATGCATAGCCTATTTTTGTTACCTGCTTATTGTTACCTTACCTGCTTATCCTAAACTGCTTAGTATAGGTTGGTTAGTGATCCATCAGTGACCCCCACCTTGGCCCAGTTGCCCCTCTTTATGTTCGATGACTCGATCAACGTGATCGACGTCCAGGCCCGACACCGCACATCACCCCCTCCCCCTAGTTGTACGACTCTGCAGAGTTACCATCGAGTGCCGAGGGTGGAACCTCTTACATCACTCCTGATGAGACCTCTGTAGTGTAGCTATTTGGTCGTGGTCATCGAGGGTGATTTCCTCAACCACTTCTGATATGGCTCTGTCGTGCAATCCCTCAAGTGTGAACCTCGAGGGTGGATCCTCTTACGTTCACTTTGATGATTACATCGAGTGGAATTCACCGGGGATGATTCCTTGGGTTTTCCCCTTGGTGTTAGACACATAGTTACTATGGTTACTATGACTTTACACTGAACCATGTTACTAAAGATGGGTCGGCCCTGAGGGGTACCCGCGCGAGCTTAATAGCGAGTGATGTGGAGTCGGGTTGACCTGGAAGGTGCCCGCGAGATACTTACGAGGCATGGCCGGGCATTCTTAGCCCTTGCCTCAAGTACTCGAGACGGGGCGACGGGGTCACATCTTTCGTGAGTCTCTGCTTGTTACCACGCGTTCCTAATCCACTACGATTTGGATATTTGATCCGAGGGGTCTCTGGCCTGATAGCACTAACCATCACGAGGGCATAGTATGGGCGTTCTGTGTCGTACACATTAGCCGAAGCTTATTAGACGTCAGTGACTGAGCGGCGCGCGCCGGATTGGACTGGTAAGCTCCTACCTTTTTAAGGAGGTAGCTAGGTCTGCTCACCGGCCGCCCACGCAACGTCCAGGAGTTCCCGGGGCGATGGCCCAAGACCCCTGGGGGCATAGGTTTAGCCTGGCGTGCTTGACCTCTCTATTAAGCCTAGGTCGGGTTGCGGTGTATTGTTTGGCCGAGGCCGTGCATGACCCAGGAAAGTGTGTCCGGCCGGAGTTAATCGAGCGTGGTGGGTAAGTTGGTGCACCCCTGCAGGGAAGAAAACATCTATCGATAGCCTGTCCTATGGTAACGGACACTTGGAGTTGTATCCTGATCGATACAACTAGAACTGGATACTTGAGATGAGACATGGTTATGAGAAATGGATAGTATGGCTCTGGGATTGCTTTCTCGCAGGGAGTCGCGAAAGGATCTCTGGCCGAGGTTGATAACACTACTACTACTTTACATTAAGTTGATATGTACTCTTCTATATGCTGCAAGATGCTTGAAGATGCTAGTCTTCGATAGGCTAGGCTTTCCCCTTCTTTTCTGGCGTTCTGCGGTTTAGTCCACAGATACAACCCATTTCCCTTTGATACAGATGCATACTTAGTTTAGATCTGATGTAAGTCTTGAGAGTACTTTGGATGAGTACTCATGGTTGCTTTGCTACCTCTTTTTCGCCCATACCCGATTGTTGGGACCAGATGAAGGATCCCAGGAGCCAGACGACACCACTGATGACTACTACGACCCCAAGGATACCCACTACTACGTAATGGCCGCTAACGACCTGGAGTAGTTAGGAGGCTCCCAGGCAGGAGGCCTTGCCTGTTCAATCGTTGTTGCTTTTGTGCTAGCCTTCTTAAGGCAGACTTGTTTAACTTATGTCTGTACTCAGATATTGTTGCTTCCGCTGACTCTTGTGTATTCGAGCTTATGTATTCGAGCCCTCGAGGCCCCTGGCGTGTAATATAAAGCTTGTATTATTTTAATTTGTGTCTAGAGTTGTGTTGTGATATCTTCCCGTGAGTCCTTGATCTTGATCGTACACATTTGCGTGTATGATTAGTGTATGATTGAATCGAGGGCATCACACCTGTTTAACGGGAGCCAACTGGCTTGGATGGAACAGCCGAAACGGGGTCTGGCGTACCGCAAAATAGAGGAAACGACCTTCTGTTCGAACGGCCACGGTCGAAAAGGGATCCTGTTCATCGGGAGGGGTCTGGCGCATCGCAAAATGGAGGAGGCAGACTTGTGTTTGAGTGCCTACAGTCTAAACGGGGTCTTGTTGATTGGGAGGGGTGTGGCGTACCGCAAAACGAAGGAAAAAGACTTGTGTTGGAGTACCTACGGTCGAAACGGGGTCCTCTTCATCCACCATCTACCGCCTCGCTCCAGCCTCCACGGGCTACTATTCATCCACCGTCCACCTCCTCCAGCCTCCATGAGCAACTGTTCATCCACAACTACTGTTCATACAGCCTCCATCGGCTGTTGTTCATTCGGCCCTCCATGGGGTCCTGTTCATGCACCCCCAACCAGCTGGGGTGCGGCGGCCTCCTCGGGGTCCTATTCATCCAGCGGCAACACCCTACTGCCACGGGGTCTTGTTCATCCAACTACCACTGGGAACTGTTCATCCACGGCCAACCAACCAGCTCGACTCACCACATCTCGACTCGTCCTACATACCGCGCGCACGGTAGCAATGGTCACTGTTCATCGAGAGGCAACCCAACACCGGCTAGATCGGCTTCAGTAAGCAGCAGCAGTGATCGATCACTCGGGTTCAGTTAGCAGCAACAACTAAGGAATTGCTCGGGTTCAGTCAGCGGCGAGTGAATCGCTTGGGTTCAGTTAACAGCCAAGGGATCGATCGCTCGGGTTCAGTAACGTGTGATCGCTCTGGGTTTAGTTAGCCAACGCCTCACACACACGCGCGTACATGAGAGGAACGCGCAAACCATAGTGCATCGCTCGGCCCCGACCACCCACCGTAACCGGGAACTCCGCGAGATTTCCTCTCCCTCGCTTCTACCATGATTTTTTCCGTCATGGATGGCCCAAAGAATGTCATTTAGCTGCGCCTCCGGCCCGCCTAGGACGAAAAGCCCATTTTCTGTCATGATTTTTTTCATAGAAGTAGGAGCCCACCACATATATGATGATACCGGGTTTTTTCACAATTATCGTCATAGAAGTGTCATAAGCATGACAGAAAAAAATTCGTTCGGCCCAAAATGTCACTGATGTCTCTTTTTTTGTAGTGAAGGTTTCCATTCCGGTGCAACAAGACCAAGACCACCAGCACGGCAGGATGGATGTCATCACCGAGCCCACCGTTGCGTCACAACCAGAAGCTTTGCAGGAAAAGACCACGTTTCATCAGGATAAGAAGTACTACTTGTCCCCTTTCAAATTGGCCACTTTGGGATCCCTTCCCACCTACGTTTTGCGGAAAGAGGACCGAGGCCACTAAAAGTATAGGTTAGCCACCACCGTAGAAGGGGTCGACCCATTCCCTCACCCCTGAACATCGCAAGGTTGTTCATCCCTTGTACTTGTTCATCCTCAGCTCCTCGTGAGGCCAATCCACCAAAAAGCAGGAGTAGGGTCTTACACCGCAAGGTGGCCTGAACCTGGGTAAACTACTGTGTTCATCTTCTCCCTTTCTCGTGTGAGTCGAGCGAGGCCATGGGGAGACTGGCTGGTAGGCTGGATAGGTTGGGTTCTTCACACACGCCCTAGAGATAGAACCTTTCGTGGGTCTGCGGAGCCCTGAATCCGACAGTTTTAAGAGGTTCCCCATCTCCATGGGTAGCAAATACAACTAATTTTTTTTGGTATTTGGTGTTCCATATCCATAACTAAAGATAGAAACAAAATTAGAATAGAAAATAAAAACTACTTAGTGATAAAGCCAACAAGCGCACACCAGAATATTCACCCCATGCTATTGCTCCCCAGCAATGGCGCCAGAAAAAGATCTTGATAACCCACAAGTGTAGGGGATTAATTGTAGTCTCTTTTGATAAGTAAGCTTGTTAAACCCAACGAGGAGCTACACGCAGAATTAATATCCCCTTCAAGTTCTATCGACCACCGGTACAACTCTACGCACACTTAATGTTTCCTTTACCTAGAACAAGTATGAAACTATTTTGTAGGTGTAATAGGATAAGTTTGCAAGAATAAAAATAGAAGTACTTAGAGAAAATAAAACTAGGAGTAATTTGCAAGATAATAAAAGTTACTTGTTTAGTAGAAAGCTTTTTGTAACACAAAGAGAAAGATTTATCCATAGGCAATTAATAACTAGACCGGTAATCATTATTGCAATTTTATGTGAGAGAGAGGCATGAGCTGACATACTTTCCATACTTGTATCATATGAACTTATGCTTGGAACTCTAGCAAGAAACTGCAACTACTAGAATTTATTAAGGTAAACCCAACCATAGCATTAAGCAACAAGTCCCCTTTACTCACATACACATCAACCCCCTTACTCGGGTTTAAGCTTCTGTCACTCTCGCAACCCACCATAAGAGAATCATGAATGTATTGCAACACCCTACAGCAGGAATCCCCCACATGTGTGCGGCACGGAAGGCACCATAGGACAGCATCAAAATAAAATATATAACTCAAACCAATCACGATCATCAATCAACTCATATGACAACATGAATCTACTCAAACATCATAGGATTGCCACACGTCATTGGATAATAATATATAGCATTAATCACCATCTTTAAGTAGAGATTACAGCGGGTAGAAGAGTTGTTACACCACTGCATAGAGGGGGAGAGAGTTGGTGATGACGGTGGTGAAGTTGTTGGTGTAGATTGTCATCATGATGGTTGCCCCAGCGGCACTCCGGTGCCACCGGGAGAGAGGGGGAGAGAGCCCCCCTCCTTATTCTTCCTTGGCCTCCCCCGTAGATGGGAGGAGAGTTTCCCCTCTGGTCCATGGCTGACATGGCTCCCGGAGGGCAGGAGCCCCTCCGAGATTGGATCTCTCTCTCTCTCTCTGTTCTCTTATGTTTCGCGTTCATGTTTTCTCGCACTTCACCATTTCTTAAAGTCCTGGAGATCTGTAACTCTGAGTGGGCTGAAATTTTGAAGGGATTTTTATCCAAAACTTATCTTTCTTGTGGCAAAAGAAGCGCCCCAACCGCCTTATGGGGTAGCCACAAGCTTGTTAGGTGTAGCCAAGGTAGGGGGTCGCGCCCTCTAAGATTGTGGGCCCTCGGGCATCGTCTCGCATTGATTCTTTTTTCCCAAAAATCACGTATATTCGAAAATAAAACACTATAAATTTTTATCATATTTGGATTTCGTTTGATATGGATATTCTGCAGAACAAAAAACATGCAACAAACAGGAACTGGCACTGGGCACCGGATCAATATGTTAGTCCCAAAAATAATATAAAATGTTGCTAAAAGTATATTAAAGTTGTAGAATATTGGCATGAAACAATAAAAAATTGTAGATACTATGGAGACGTATCAGTCGTCCATCTCTGGTCGGCTGCTGATGCATCCCGTGATTTCTGCTCCATTGTACATACCCATGCCTCTTCGTCTCACTGGACTACTCGTTGATACGTCTCCAACGTATCTATAATTTACGATGTATTCATGTCATGTTTACAACAATTTCATATGGTTTTGGTGCACTTTTATATGACTTTTATGGAACTAACCAGTTGACCTAGTGCCCGGTGCCAGTTGCTATTTTCTGCATATTTTTGGTTTTCCAGAAAATTCATACCAAACAAAGTCCAGTTGCCATGAAATTTTGTGGTGATTTTTATGGACCAAAAGAGACCCACGAACTGCTGGAGGTTGAGTAGGAGATGCCCAGGGGAGCCACGAGCCTGGGGGACGCTCCCATAGGGCGTGCCCCCTGAGATCGTCGGACCCTCATGGGCCCCCTGACGTGAAATACAACGCCAAAAATCCCTATAAATACATAAACCCCCAAAACTTAATCTAGGACTTCCACGTCGCTGCAAGCCTCTGTTCAGAAGCGATCTCATCTGGAGGCCTTTTTCGGCAGCCTATCGGAGGGGGAAATTATCACTGGAGGCCAACTTCATCATCCTGGTGGCCACCATGATGAGGAGGGAGTAGTTCACCCTCGGGGTTGAGGGTATACACTGCTATGTCCCCAATGTATCTATAATTTATGAAGTATTCATGCCATGTTCACAATAGTTTTATATGGTTTTGGTGCACTTTTTATTATTTTTATGTACTAACTTATTAATCTAGTGACCGGTGCAAGTTCCTTTTTTGCATGTTTTCTGTTTATCAGAAAAACCATACCAAACGAAGTCCAAATGCGACAAAATTTTACGAAGATTTATTTTGGTATATGTGTGTGTGTGTGTGTGTGATTTTTCGGAGGAAGAATCAACAAAACATGGTGCTCGAGGGCTCCACAAGGCAACATGGTGCGGCCTACCCCCTGGTCGCGCCCTTGCCTTGTGGTCATCTCGTAGGTTGGTTGGAGCCCTTCTTTGACCGCAAGAAAGATAATTTCCAGATAAAAATCCAATGAAAGTTTCATCCCAATCGGAGTTACGGATCTACGGGAATATAAGAAACGGTTTTCAGCCAGAAACAAAAGAGAAACACATAGAGAGATCCAATCTCCGAGTGTCTCCTATCCTCCGGGAGCCATGGAGGCCAAGGTCCGGAGGGGAAATCCTCCTCCCATCTAGGGGGCAAGCCATGAAAGAAGAAGAAGGGGGGGGGCTCTCCCACAATCCCTGATGGCACCGGAACACCGTTGGGGCAATTATCATGAAGGCGATCTACACCAACAACTTCGCCACCGTCTACACCAATAATTTTATATTCATTGTTAACTCTACTGAAATTCCATTCTACTTTATTTCAAGCTCCCTGACAGAACCCAAACAGTCGTCTTGAATATCCAAACTACCAATGGCACAACAAAAAACCAGAAGGATATAGGCCAAGCAATATTGTTTATTATGAGTATTTGTTATGTTCAGGCAATTCACCATATTGTACCAAATGATCATTTATATGTCCCATTGATACACACTTTGATCAAGTGCAACATTACAAACAACCTACTAGTCATCATTACAATCATCTTCATTTTTCTTACAAACACAACATGTTACATCTCAATTGAAATAATAACCAACTAAAATCTGGCTTATTTTTCATCCCAACTGTGGATGAATGTTTCATTATTAATAGCTGGGCCGACCTACTAAGGCAGACGTTTGTTCATCATGCACGATGGTCATCGATGAGTTATCCTATTTGCCATTCACGTAGTTGAATACTGAACATAGGTGAACATCAACTACGATAATAATTTTGACATGCAACTACTATATTTACATCTCACCTTTGTCTGAATATTAGTACATATAATCTTTAATCCACAAATATATGTAATTAACAACATAGTCAAGTTTTAGCAAGTTTTATCGTAAATTCACTTCTACAAGATTTAATTCCTGATTAAGTAACGTAAAACAATGTTTCTACACGAATAAGCGTACTGCCTCTGTTTTCGTCCAAACGGTACTATTCTAGATCATAATCTTAAATTATACAGAACGTCAATATCTCAAACAATACCTCATCAACAGTTTGAAGTAATATTATTATTGAGAAAAAACAACACAAAGTTAAAGACATAAGCATGATTAATAACATTGAAGTACTTTTAAATTATAATTCAAATGAGTCAAAACTAGTGTATCAAAATTCTTTCAACGTGACTAATTATGCACTTAAACTAATAAATAAGAAACAAGTACTTCGTTAAGCTTAAGTTTCATTACTAGTAACTTCGCCGTCAACCGTAAAAAATATAGTTTCAATGAATGTAACTTATTTAAACACACTTTATACACATATATCTATTGCCACTGTTTCCACATGCATTCTAAGATCCAGTTCATTGAACTTCATATTAGATAGATTCAAAATGTGGGTGGCAGCATAACCTCCGGATCGGTCCATCTCACCTTTCGACATAGGCACAGTGTCTACTATTGCCGATTTGTTGATTTTTGTTTTCTTCTGGTTGTCAGACTTTGGGTGTTCGGCTGTGTGCGTCCTAGTTATCTAGAGGCCGGGTGTTGCTCATAATGCTTTGTATCCACTTGATGCTACATTTTGAGTTAATAAAATCGCCCTTTATCGAGAAACAACAAATAAAAAAAACAAAGGAAGATGAAAATCAACAATGATATTTCCCAACTACACAAGACTGGATCTTAACCAAATATATAACAAAACAAACCTTTTCAAACGAATTTGTACATTTGTCTTCACGCTTTCATATTTTTGAAGCCCTTCAATCTAGAAATGAAGAATATAATCTCTAGCCTTTACATAAGAAAATCAACCTTCTCAAACGAATATGTACCTTCTTGTACCAATATACTCCTGCCTGTTTTCATATCTTCTAAGCTCTTCAATATGTAAGGACCGATTGAAACTACGCTTAAACATGAATGTTCTTTTTTGAGGAACAAGAAGATACGAACAAAAAAGAACTAAGAAGAACAACACAACAATGACTTAGTGAATCGCCTTTCCTTTCTATATTTGATTCTTCCTTCCCTTTTAGGACCCACACTGACAGGTATCAGACCCCAGACCAACATGTATAGCACCTTGATACACAAATGCATTATATACATAACCAAAAATGGAACTCTGAGTATACATACGTAATGTCACGAATCTTGTCGCAGATCGGTGGCTCACAATCCGCGTGCTCTCGGGCCTGCATGCCATAAATCATCTCTTATGTTGCCATGTTTAATGCAGCACAGTAGTGACATGCACTTGATTTTGGATATTATAAACACGTAGGCATCGTCCCAACCTTTGATACCCAGAAAAAAGTAGGGTGCAGGTTCCAAACAGGACCCCATATATTTACACTTTCATGTGGCTACATCATTATAAAGAAATGTTCCAAAGCTTAGCCACCTCTTTTGCCATGAGCTTTGGCAAAGAGTGGTCTCATTATCTTTGCCCCGTTAGCAATTTAAGGGAGATGCCACTACGAGAGAAATGTTAGTTCGTTTTTTCTTTTGTTTGAGAGGATAATGCTCGTTCGTTCGTGTACACACCCAGGTGCATGCATGTACACACCGTGGCTTAGGCTGGGGTGTGGCGCACGAAGGAGATGCATGCATGACGCACCATGCACCATGCGTCGACGTCGCGTCGGTGCGATACGGATGAACGTGCCGTTCATTCAGCTTCAGGACGAGGGCGTTTCCGGATCAGTCGCTTCGTCTTTGCATGGATTGGATTAGTTTAGTTTAACCCAAGTGATGTTTGATTTACTCGCCTTGGATCCTGGATTCCTAGTTTCTGGCCCTCTTTATTCCGGGCCCACGGATCACATGAGCATTGAGACCCACCTGCCCGGTTGTGTCCGGTTTCCAGTCATCCCGTGACCCGGTCCACCGCCGCATTGACGTCCCTGCCCCCTCGTTAATCACTGGTCAAATAGTATCAGTAAATGCCGTAGCCACTGTAGTACACTACTATCTTCTTGCCACGCAAAAATGCAAAATTCTGGTACAGTACGTCTGTGCCGGCCGGTTGGACTAGCGAACGCCGGGTAGCAACATACGCTAGCGACTCGTGTATGTCAGCATGTGCACGGACCATATCCATACCACAGTGCACATTGTTGTACTCAGAATGAGTGATTCAACTGTACCCATGATCCAACCCACATCGCGTCAACTTCCCACTGTATCTCCGCGTGTTCGTCGCACAGACGACCCACCATGTGTAGGAAAGCCCAGCCGCGTGTGCCTGCCTGCCCTTCTCGTTGCAAGCCATGGGGGACGACACAGGCGGAGGCAGGGCGAGCCCATCCATGTGCGCGGCGCCGCTGGCCATCGTCTATCGGTGATACGCGGACGCAACATCCGTGCAGTGCAACAGCGACAAGGAAGGCGGCACATGACATGAACATGCGGCGCAATCAATCTCATCATCATCACCCGTTCCCCCTGCTAGATGCTAATCTCTCAGCTACATTCGTTCCATCTTTTGCTTGCACGAGACCGGGTCCAGCCGGACTGATGTTCCATGTTGGTACGTACGGGTCATCGAGATCCAGCGGTGGGGAGGGAGTGAGCCGGACCATGCGTGTGGGGGCGCTCTCGCGTCGCACGGCATTGAATCGGGCTTCCTGGTCCACGGCGGATCGCGCCATCATTTCGTTTCGTTCCGTCTCGGGTTCTCTGCCCGCTGCAACAGTAGTGCATGTGGCGCGCAACACAGCTGCTAGCACCGTGCGGCGAGGGCAGGGAGGAGATTAAAGGCGCTCTGAGGCCAACTCCGGTCACGACCTAAAACGGATGTCAGTTTTATCCGAATTCTGTCCATTTAGATAAAGCAATGGGGTTATATTCGAGCCTGTTCTAAAATACGGTGGCCGTGCATCCAACGCGCGGATACATCCTTTAGCCCTATCCTGTCTGCCTCCATTTTCAACACCAACTTTTGAAATATCACGCCCTAGTTCAGGCCAGTGGCCCTAGTTCACGCCGGCAACAGAGTCAGCGGCCTACACGTCCTTCCGGCAACACAGTCAGCGGCCTACACGTCCTCGCTGGCAATACAGCGAGCGACCGGCAACACAACTAACCTCCAAAATGAATAATTGTGTTCGCCGGCAACACAACCAACGGCCGGCAACACAGCCAGCCTCCAAAATGCGGCGGGACACAGCTAGCGCCCACCGGCCGGCACCCATACCAGCCTCCAAAAAAGAACGGCCATGGCCGATCAGACGACCTAGTTCAGACCGTCGGCGCCGAACATCTCCTGCCTGGCCTCGAACCAGCTCCTGGTCTTCTCGCTCATCTAGGTCAAGTCCACACTCATGATTGCAAGGGCCACCTCCTTTGACAGCCGCCCTCCGGTTCCTCCTCTTCGCCGATTCCGCGTCCATTTTGGCAAGCTCCTCCGGCGTGCATTCCGACCGCGGCTTCCTTGGACCCTTAGCCGCCTTCTTCTTCACCTTTCCGGGCAGGTCGACGACCAGGCCGTCGGAATTCGGCATGGGCGTCGACCATGGACGTGGAAGGGTGGTGGGCGGGACGCAGGAGGGGGGATGGCGCCAAATGAGGCGCAGGGACGACGGGCCAAGGGAGGACAAGCGTGTGCGTCCCGTCCGTCTGCGCGCTATCTGTTTCACCCCAAAAGCAACCTAAACTTGGACCGGAATGGATTGAAAGCGGACAGAAAACGAACAAAAGTTTGTTTGCACCCGGCGTTGAGCTGTCTGATTCACGAGCTGGAGTTCGCGTGAGTGCCCCTCACCGGCACTTCACGTGCCCCGCAGACAGTCGTCTCCCCACCTCGAGTCTCATATACCGCTCGTACCCTTCATGGGCTTCAAGTTACTGCTCCGAACTGGTCAGGAACGGGTACGTGCATCAGGCAACGGATCACCGAACGGCACGGCCTCAAACGAGTTCGTCCGCGGACAGTGCACTGGCCACTCAACCATGGGCACCAAATGTTCGATCCATTTTGAACGGACCGCATATAAACACCGATGAAATTGAAGCATAATAAATAAAATTTAAATATAGTTTGATATAGTACAACAAAACAGATGAACTCTAAGGGTGTGGCTATATATCAGTTGTCTGGAAATGAATTTGGGTTAGTCAATTTTTTTAGCCGTCCGACGCGAACCTCTTCTCTTCTTTCTTCAAACCGTCATGTCGCCGCCTGCTTCCGCCGCTTGCGGCCGGCGGTGCTCCCGCGACTGCGTCGCCACACCGCCCTCCCCTGAAACGTACCACACCGTTAGTCTTGCTGCCGCCATGGCCATCCTCTCTAAGCCCGACGACCATCCAAAAAACTGTGGCAAAGTAGCACCCCACCCGCCAGGCCGCCACCCTAAGATAGATAGTGGGGGTGCTTCTCCAGCAAACTGCCACCCTAAAAGCATCTACAGCCGGGCATCCCAAACCCTCCTCAAACACCCGAGTGGGCCGCCCAGTCACTGATCGGTCATATTTTTTGACCTAGACAGACGCCTCAAACGGGCCTCAAACGTCCAGGCTGACCGACACCTCTCATATCTAGCCCAAATATGGGGCGGATATGGGGGCGCTCGGTAGCGATCGGGCACACCCGTCAGGTCGGACCCGGCTCTTGCTGGCCCACCCAACCCCACATATATTCATCCCCATCCGCTCGCCGGAGCAAACCCTAGCCACTTTTTTTAGAGAGAAGGCATCAGCCCGACTTGATAAATAAAGCCACCAGCAGCGTTCACCACAGGACAGACAACTAGACATAAGAGTAGCGATAACACATAGAGTACTGAAAGGCATGGAGTACACGGCGCCCAGACCAACATACATCATGCAGGCCGAGAGATAAAGACAAAGCACGACAAAAGGGACCACCAAGTTCCTCTAGCCGCATGTCTGATGCTGCGAAAGGGAAGTAGTTGTAGCCCGAATCTTGTAAGCCATCAAGTCAAAAGCCTCGCGGTCAGCCTCCTTAGTCAATAATCTCCACTGCTGTAGGAATAGGCAAGTTTTAAATAAGCAATCAACAAGTTTAGCAGGAAAAATATGCTCGATGGTGAACTTGAGCCTAGTAGTCCACAACGCCCAGCAAATAGTCGTGAATCCCACCCAGAACAACTGTTTTAGAGGCCCCAACCAGACCAGAGGCAAGGTTACTGAGATCCGAGAAGAAGGAAGGGCTTCAAGTCACGTGTAGCCAGGACCTGATACAACACCAGACGAGCTTTGCCAAAACACATTTGAAAAAGATGTGATTCGTGTCCTCCAACTCACCACACAACGCATACCTATCGGACCCAGGTCCATTGCGTTTACGAATTTGATCAGCCGCAGGCAACCACCCTCTGTAGGCTTGCCACAAAAAGATCTTAACCTTAGGAGGAATACGGGCCCGTCAAATCAGCTTAAACTTAGTGGTAGGGGTGCCAGGGATAGGCTTAGCATACAAAGACTTAACAGAAAAATGCCCGAAGGCAGAGTGGGGCCAAACCATCGAGTCCTTCCCCTCCGAGAGCATGGGGATGAAAGCAACAAGACACCGCTAGTCATCCAACTCTTCAAGAGAAAGAGAATGACGAGAGTCAGGTCCCAATTATTACCGGAGAGCTCAGGGATAGAGCCAATCCTAGCCACTTCACTCCACTCCTCTCCGTCACCCGAGCTCACCTACGGTGGTTTCTGGCCTTCTCCGGCATGGCAGGCATCGGATTGGACTCCGACCAGTCCGGATCCATCGACTGGGGTGTCACCCCGTGCGGGTTGGAGGAGGCAATGGCAGTCCGCATTACACTCCACCGCTCCAGGGAGGACAGCGCCAGGAGTCCATCTGCATGGAGTTTCTTCATGCGCTTTACACCAATATGACCTAAAAGGCAGTGCCGCAAGTATGTTGCACTATCATTATCGACTTTGCATCTTTTGGCATCAATATTATGAATATGTGTATTACTATGATCGGGATTCGATAAACCATTGGGTGTATGACCATAGAAGGTTTTATTCAGAACAACAATTATCCCCTGACTTAAATGAATAACCGTATTTGCAATAAACACGATCTAATCATGTTCATGCTCAATGCACATACTAAATAA
The DNA here is from genome assembly GCF_003073215.2 of Triticum urartu. NCBI lineage: Eukaryota > Viridiplantae > Streptophyta > Magnoliopsida > Poales > Poaceae > Triticum > Triticum urartu. Next base: position 218,704,337 of record NC_053028.1, read on the forward strand.
CATTTATTTAGGCTCAACACTAATCCCAAAAGTAGAGGGAGTGTGCGATGGTGATCATATCAATCTTGGAAACACTTCCAACACACATCGTCACCTCACCCTTAACTAGTCACTGATACGTCTCCAACGTATCTATATTTTTTTATTGTTCCATGCTATTATATTATTTGTTTTGAATGTTTAATGAGCTTTAATATACTCTTTTATATTTTTTGGGACTAACCTATTAACTGGAGGCCCAGTGCCAGTTTCTGTTTTTTTCCGCCTATTTTAGAGTTTCGTAGAAAAGGAATACCAAACGGAGTGAAACCTTCGCGACGATCTTTATTGGACCAAAGCAAACTAGGAGACTTGGAGTGGAAGTCTGAAACTCCGTGAGGCAGCCACGAGGCAGCAGGGCGCGCCCCCCACCCTCGTGGACCCCACGTAGCTCCCCCGACATACTTCATTCGCCTATATATACTCTTATACCCTAGATCGATCGCAGAGGGCCACGAAATCACTTTTCCACCGCCGCAACCTTCTGTACCCGTGAGATCCCATCTTGGGGCCTTTTCCGGCGATCTGCCGGAGGGAGAATCGATCACGGAGGGCTTCTACATCAACACCATAGCCTCTCCGATGAAGCGTGAGTAGTTTACCACAGACCTTTGGGTCCATAGTTATTAGCTAGATGGCTTATTCTCTCTCTTTGATTCTCAATACAAAGTTCTCCTCGATGTTCTTGGAGATCTATTCGATGTAATACTCTTTTGTTGTGTGTTTGCCAAGATCCGATGAATTGTGGGTTTATGAACAAGATTATCTATGAATATTATTTAATTCTTCTCTGAATTCTTATATGCATGATTTGATATCTTTGCAAGTCTCTTCGAATTATCGGTTTAGTTTGGCCTACTAGATTGATCTTTCTTGCAATGGAAGAAGTGCTTAGCTTTGGGTTCAATCTTGCGGTGTCATTTCCTAGTGATAGTAGAGGCGGCAAGGCACGTATTGTATTGTTGCCATCGAGGATAAAAAGATGGGGTTTATATCATATTGCTTGAGTTTATCCCTCTACATCATCTTGCTTAATGTGTTACTCTATTCTTATGAACTTAATACTCTAGATGCATGCTGGATAGCGGTCGATGTGTGGAGTAATAGTAGTAGATGCAGAATCATTTCAATCTACTTGACACGGACGTGATGCCTATATTCATAATCATTACCTAGATATTCTCATAACTATGCACTTTTCTATCAATTGCTTGGCGGTAATTTGTTCACCCACCATAATATATGATATCTTGAGAGAAGCCACTAGTGAAACCTATGGCCCCCGAGTCTCTTTCTTATTATATTGCATCTCTTTTATTTACGTCACATCTCGTTTACTATTTTGCAATCTTTACTTTCCAGTCTATACAACAAAAATACCAAAAATATTTATCTTACTATCTTTATCAGATCTCACTTTTGCGAGTGATCATGAAGGGATTGACAACCCCTTTATCGCGTTGGTTGCAAGGTTCTTGATTGTTTGTGCAGGTACTAGGTGACTTGTGCGTTGTCTCCTACTGGATTTATACATTGGTTCTAAAAAACTGATGGAAATACTTACGCTACTTTGCTGCATCACCCTTTCCTCTTCAAGGGAAAACCAACGCATGCTCAAGAGGTAGCAAGAAGGATTTCTGTCGTCTTTGTCGGGGAGATCTACGCCAAGTCAAGACATACCAAGTACCTGATGTCTACTACACAACCTTCTTCTTGTAGACGTTGTTGGGCCTCCAAGTGCAGAGGTTTGTAGGACAGTAGCAAATTTCCCTCAAGTGGATGACCTAAGGTTTATCAATCCGTAGGAGGCGTAGGATGAAGATGGTCTCTCTCAAGCAACCATGCAACCAAATAACAAAGAGTCTCTTGTGTCCCAAACACACCCAATACAACGGTAAATTGTATAGGTGCACTAGTTCGGCGAAGAGATGGTGAAACAAGTGGTATATGGATAGTAGATAAAGGTATTTGTAATCTAAAATTATAAAAAACAACAAGGTAACTAATGATAAAAGTGAGCGTAAATGGTATTGCAATGCGTTGAAACAAGGCCTAGGGTTCATACTTTCGCTAGTGCAAGTCCTCTCAACAATAATATCAAAATTGGATCACATAACTATCACTCAACATGCAACAAAGAGTCACTCCAAAGTCATTAATAGCGGAGAACGAACGAAGAGATTATGGTAGGGTACGAAACCACCTCAAAGTTATTCTTTCCAATCAATCCGTTGGGCTATTCCTATAGGTGCCACAAACAGCCCTAGAGTTCGTACTATAATAATACATTAAGACACAAATCAACCAAAACCCTAATGTCACCTAGATACTCCAATGTCACCTCAAGTATCCGTGGGTATGATTATACGATATGCATCACACAATCTCCAGATTCATCTATTCAACCAACACAAAGGACCTCAAAGAGTGCCCCAAAGTTCTACGGAGAATCACGACGAAAACGTGTGCCAACCCCTATGCATAGGTTCATGGGCGGAACCCGCAAGTTGATCACCAAAACATACATCAAGTGAATCACGTGGTATCCCATTGTCACCACAGATACGCACGGCAAGACATACATCAAGTGTTCTCAAATCTTTAAAGACTCAATTCGATAAGATAACTTCAAAGGGGAAACTCAATTCATTACAAGAGAGAAGAGGGGGAGGAGAAACATAAGATCCAACCATAATAGCAAAGCTCGCGATACATCAAGATCGTATCACCTCAAGAACATGAGAGAGAGAGATCAAACACATAGCTACTAGTACATACCCTCAGCCCCGAGGGAGAACTACTCCCTCCTCGTCATGGAGAGCACTGGGATGATGAAGATGGCCACCAGAAAGGGATTGCCCCCTCCGGCAGGGTGCCGGAACGGGTCTAGATTGGTTTTCGGTGGCTACGGAGGCTTCTGGCGGCGGAACTCCCGGTCTAATCTCCGTTCTGGAAGTTTTACGATACGTAGGTATATATGGGTGAAAGGAGTACGTCGGTGGACCGAAGGGGGGGGCACGAGGCAGGGGGGCGCGCCCCCTACCCTCGTGAGCACCTACTTCATCTTCTGACATAGGGTCCAAGTCTATCCGGTAGGTTTCCTTCCAAAAATAACTTCTCCAGTTGATTTCGTTCCATTTTGACTCCGTTTGATATTCCTTTTCTTTGAAACACTGAAATAGGCATAAAACAGCAAATCTGGGCTAGGCCTCCGGTTAATAGGTTAGTCCCAAAAATAATATAAAAGTGGAAAATAAAGCCCAATATTGCCCAAAACAGTAGATAATATAGCATGGAGCAATCAAAAATTATAGATACGTTGGAGACGTATCAGTACCCATCATAAACTCTTCTCGCTCACATTACATTATTTGCCATTTGCCTCTCGTTTTCCTCTCCCCCACTTCTAAAACGATTATCGAAAACCTTTGCCTTTTTCTTCGCCCCTTTTCCGTTCACCTCTTTTCTCTTGCCTCTTGTGTGCTTGTGTGTTGGATTGATTGTTTGTCACGATGGCTCAAGATAATACCAAATTGTGTGACTTTTCTAATAACAACAACAATGATTTTATTGGCACTCCGATTTCTCCTACTACCGATGCTGAATCTTATGAAATTAATACCGCTTTGTTGAATCTTGTTATGAAAGATCAATTTACTGGCCTTCCTAGTGAAGATGCCGCTACCCAACTAAATAACTTTGTTGATTTGTGTGATATGCAAAAGAAGAAAGATGTGGATAATGATATTGTTAAATTTAAGCTATTTCTGTTTTCGCTTAGAGATCATGCTAAAACTTGGTTCTCTTCTTTGCCTAAAAATAGTATTGATTCATGGAATAAGTGCAAAGATGCTTTTATCTCTAAGTATTTACCTCCCGCTAAGATCATCTGTCTTAGGAACGATATTATGAATTTTAAGCAACTTGATCATAAGCATGTTGCACAAGCTTGGGAGAGGATGAAATTAATGATACGTAATTGCCTTACACATGGTTTGAATTTGTGGATGATTATACAAAATGCTTATGCCGGATTCGGCCGCGGGAGGCACTTTTATGGAAATCACTTTAGGAGAAGCTACTAAACTCCTAGACAACATTATGGTTAATTATTCTCAATGGCACACCGAAAGATCTACTAGTAAAAAAGTACATGTGATTGAAGAGATTAATGTTTTGAGTGGAAAGATGGATGAACTTATGAAATTCTTTGGTAATAAAAGTGTTTCTTCTGATCCTAATAATATGCCTTTGTCTACTTTGATTGAGAATAATAATGAATCTATGGATGTGAATTTTGTTGGTAGGAATCATTTTGGTAACAACACGTATAGAGGAAATTTTAATTCTAGGTCGTTTCCTAGTAACTCCACTAACAATTATGGTAATTCCTACAACAACTCTTATGGAAATTTTAATAAGATGCCCTCTGATTTTGAGATTAGTGTTAAAGAATTTATGAGTTCGCAAAAGAATTTCAATGCTTTGGTTGAAGAAAAATTGCTTAAGATTGATGAGTTGGCTAGGAATGTGGATATAATTTCTCTTGATATTGATTCTTTGAAACTTAGATCTATTCCACCTAAACATGATATCAATGAGTATCTCAAAACCATGAGAATTTCCATTGATGAGTGCAAAGAAAGAACCGCTAGGATGCGTGCTAAAAAAGATTTCTTTGTAAAAGCGTGTTCTTCTAGTTTTCATGATAATAATGATTAAGATCAAAAAGTGATTGATGTGACTCCTATTAAATCTTTGTTTTACAATATGAATCTTGATAAATATGGTACTGGAGATGAGTCAGCTTTAGTTAAAAGGCGTCCCAATGATTCGGAGTTTTTAGATCCTGATGCAAACATTAACAAAAGTGGGATTGAAGAGGTCAAAAGTTTACATAGCAATGAACCCACTATTTTGGATTTCAAGGAATTTAATTATGATAATTGCTCTTTGATAGATTGTATTTCCTTGTTGCAATCTGTGTTAGATTCTCCTCATGCTTATAATCAAAATAAAGCTTTTACTAAACATATCGTTGATGCTTTAATGCAATCCCATGAAGAAAAGCTTAAACTAAAAGTTTCTATCCCTAGAAAACTTTATGATGAGTGGGAACCTACAATTAAAATTAAGATTAAAGATTATGAATGCTATGCTTTGTGTGATTTGGGTGCTAGTGTTTCCATGATTTCAAAAACTTTGTGAGATGTGTTAGGTTTCCGTGAATTTGATTATTGTTCTTTAAATTTGCATCTTGCGGATTCCACCATTAAGAAACCTATGGGAAGGATTAATGATGTTCTTATTGTTGCAGATAGGAATTGTGTGCCCATAGATTTCATTGTTCTTGATATAGATTGCAATCCTACATGTCCTATTATTCTTGGTAGACCTTTCCTTATAACGATTGGTGCAATTATTGACATGGAAGAAGGAAATATTAGATTCCAATTTCCGTTAAGGAAAGGCATGGAACACTTTCCTAGAAAGAGAATTAAATTGCCTTATGAATCTATTATGAGAGACACTTATGGATTGCATACCAAAGATGACAATACCTAGATCTATTCTTGTTTTTATGCCTAGCTAGGGGCGTTAAACGATGACGCTTGTTGGGAGACAACCCAATTTTATTTTTATTATTTACTTTTGTTCCTGTTTAGTAATAAATAATTTATCTAGCCTCTATTATGATTGTGTTTTTCATGTTTTAATTAGTGTTTGTGCCAAGCAAAGCCTTTAGGATCTTCTTAGGTGATTGTTGTTTGATCTTGCTGATAAAAAGAGAAAGTATGTGGTCACGAAAATAATTTTCATTTTTTACCAGAGAGCGATAAAATACCAATTACAACTGAGGTAGATCATTATACAAATTTTCCTGGTCGTCCTAATTTTTCAGAATTTTTGAAGTTACAGAAGTATTCGAAACCTCCAGATTTCTATAGACTGTTCTGTTTTTGACAGATTCTGTTTTTCGCATGTTGTTTGCTTATTTTGATGCATCTACGGCTAGTATCGGGGGGTATGAACCATAGAGAAGTAGGAATACAGTAGGTTTAACACCAATATAAATAAAGAATGATTTCATTACAGTACCTTAAAGTGGTGGTTTATTTTCTTATACTAACGGGGCTCATGAGATTTTCTGTTGAGTTTTGTGTTGTGAAGTTTTCAAGTTTTTGGGTAAAGATTTGATGGATTTTGGAATAAGGAGTGGCGAGAGCCTAAGCTTGAGGATGCCCAAGGCACCCCAAGGTAAAATTCAAGGACAACCAAAAGCCTAAGCTTGGGGATGGCCCGGAAGGCATCCCCTCTTTCGTCTTCGTCTATTGGTAACTTTAGTTGAGGCTATATTTCTATTCACTACATGATATGTGTTTTGCTTGGAGCATCTTGTATGATTTGAGTCTTTGATTTTTAGTTTACCACAATCATCCTTGCTGTACACACCTTTTGGGAGAGACACACATGAATTAGAATTTATTAGAATACTCTATGTGCTTCACTTATATCTTTTGAGCTAGATAATTTTGCTCTAGTGCTTCACTTATATCTTTTTAGAGCACGGTGATGGTTTTATTTTATAGAAATTATTGATCTCTCATGCTTCACTTATATTATTTTGAGAGTCCTTTAGAACAGCATGGTATTTTGCTTTGGATATAAAATAGTCCTAATATGATAGGTATCCAAGATGGGTATAATAAAAACTTCCATATAAAGTGCATTGAATATTATGAGAAGTTTGATTCCTTATGATTGTTTTGAGATATGAAGATGGTGATATTAGATTCATGCTAGTTGAGTAGTTCTGAATTTGAGAGATACTTGTGTTAAAGTTTGTGATTCCCGTAGCATGCATGTATGATGAACCGTTATGTGATGAAGTCGGAGCACGATTTATTTATTGATTGTCTTCCTTATGAGTGGCCTCTACATCAAACCATAGCCTCTACATTATAGTTCTCAAGCCAAGCAAATGTTTCATACTTTTGATTGTCTGCCGGAGGGGGAATCGATCACGGTGGGCTTCTACATCAAACCATAGCCTCTCCGATGAAGCGTGAGTAGTTTACCACAGACCTTCGGGTCCATAGTTATTAGCTAGATGGCTTCTTCTCTCTCTTTGATTCTCAATACAAAGTTCTCCTCGATGTTCTTGGAGATCTATTCGATGTAATACTCTTTTGCGGTGTGTTTGCCGAGATCCGATGAATGGTGGGGTTATGAACAAGATTATCTATGAATATTATTTGGTTCTTCTCTGAATTCTTATATGCATGATTTGATATCTTTGCAAGTCTCTTCGAATTATCGGCTTAGTTTGGCCTACTAGATTGATCTTTCTTGCAATGGGAGAAGTGCTTAGCTTTGGGTTCAATCTTGTGGTGTCATTTCCTAGTGATAGTAGAGGCGGCAAGGCACGTATTGTATTGTTGCCATCGAGGATAAAAAGATGGGGTGTAACATCCCAAAGTTCTAAATTTTGGAATGTTATATTAAATAGATAGATAGATTGATTGTTTGATTGATTGTGTGAAATTGAGTGAAATTCAAAAAAAAATTGAAAGTTAAATGAGAGGGAATAAAAGGACTTTCCCAAACTTTCATTTTGCATTCGTGATCTCCGTGAATTCAAATTCTTTTCACCCCGAAACCCTGGAGAGAAGATGACATGACTTCTTCCATTTATTTAAATGACAAGGGGTGTTGAAAATATTTGAATTTCATTTGAGAATATTTTTAATTCAGAAACTTCAACCAACTCAATGATTTTCACGAGAGAAGATAAAATGACTTCCTCAAATTATATGAAATAAGAGTTGGGAGTTTCAAAGAAACTCAAATTTAAAATCCAGTTGAAATTATTATTTTTTTCAATTTGGGTTATTTGAGTTTTATTCAAATTATTTTTCTCCAAAAATAAAATATATGGAAAATAGGGTAACATGATTCCCTACATTAGAAAATTGGAGAGAAATTTATTTGAAATCATTTTGGTATTTTTAAAATGATTTTTGTTGGATTTTAATAGACCAGCAGCACTCTTTCATTTATCTGATTTTGCGTGGATTTTATTTGGCGTTAGTAAAATGTTCATGTCGTAGAAAATATTTTTCTGAAAATTTTGATATATTATATGCCTATATAACATTTTCATTTCTATTTGTTTTTATTTGTTTTGTTTGTCTGAAAAAAAGATCTTAAAAAAAACCTTTCTCCGCCGAGTGGGCCAGACCAAAGCCCAGCCCAGCTGCTTCCACCCGATTCGCGGCCCTTTCCCCGCTGCCACCGACTGGTGGACCCCGCTTGTCATCCCCCTTCTTTGTCTCCTTGTTTCGTGTTCATCATGGACAGAGAGCCCCGATCCCAAATCTCTCCCGATTCGATCCGTTTGTTGCCCCTCGCGCAAGCCCAACCCCCTATAAATACTTCCCACCTCCTCCTCGTCCGATTTTCGCGAAAACCTCGATCTACTGTGCCCTAGGGAGTCCTCCCGATCTCGCCGGAGTTCGCAAAACTTCACCGAGCCCCGCCGCCTTGCCGCGCCTCCACCCTCCCCTTCCGATCACCTCCGCCACCACCATCACGTCTGCGTTGCCGTGCCTCACCTCCCCGTGCTCTCGTGCGATAAGGAGGACCACCGGAGCCACTGCCTCGTCACCGTCGTCCATGACCGAAGCTACCTCGCTGGAGCCACGGTACGCCTGAACTCCACCAGCGTCGCCTCCTGCCTGACCCCGTCATCCAGCACCGCCCGACCCCACGCTAGAGCCGCCGCCCCTCGCCTCGCGACCCGCCGCCCCTCCCTGCCTTCGCCTGCCTTGCCGGAGTCGTCGCCTGAGCCGGCGACCATGCCCTCTGTAAGCGCCTCCCTCCGTTCGTTTCTTTTTATCTCTGTCATTGTAGTGTTTGGTTTATTAGAACAGATCGGTTTAGTTTTTCTTAGGGTTTAGTTAAACCGAACCGCCCCGGTTCGCCAGTTTTTTTCGTTTCTGGTTTCTTATTTAGTTTAGTTTGTTTAGTGAGCGTTCATCAGATTAGGTTCGGTAATGAACGGTTTTCCTCGGTTTTGTTTCTGCAGCGAACGTTCGTTAGATAGATTTTTTCTTTTTCTGTTTAATTTTGGCCAGGGACCCGTAGGTAATTATTTTTTTCATAGTTTAGTCCCTGGTCTTCAATCTATCACTACTTTTTGCTCGTTTGTCCAAATCCAACGAAACCAACGCCCACTTCTTTGTTACGATCTCCTCTATCCAGTAATCCAACCCAAACATGTTTTTGAAATTTTAAAATTTGAATTAGATCAGATTTGAATTCAAACTTCGTTTGATCATAACTTGAGTTTCGTAGCTCCGTTTGAGTTGATTCTTTTTGCAAATCGAAGCTCTTGACCTAAACTTTCTGATAAGGCCAAATTCATATAATGTTGGTACTGTTAGAAATTGTTTTATGTTGCAAAATTTATTTGCTTGGTTTTGATGTTTTCCGAATTGTCTTCTTCGATCTTTCTGATATTTTGAGTGATTGCTTATGTGTGGTTACTATTGCTTGCTTGCGATAGATTGACCGGAGTGTGACGAGTAGATCTATCAAGAGTTATGAGTGCGAATCATCTTCATCAACATTGCAGGCAAGTTCACACTTTGATCATACCTCTTTCATACCCAGTTTTTATTGCATTAGATCAAACCTCAAACATTGCATGATTAGGATCTAATTAAATTGTGGGATGGGAAGTAGTTGAGGTAGTACCTATTACCTGTTTATTATCAAACCCTTGGGAGTTACTATTACGTTATGCTTATATTATCATGCTATGCTCGTAGACGTGGATTGGGTTTGAGAGTATTCACGACAGATGTGAGATTGTTAATTAATGGTTTACTTAAGGTGGCAACTTTAACACACATCTGGGTGGATTGAGGCACCTGGGTATTCCAGGATTGCCTGTCTAGGCACCTGGGTAGACCAGGATTGCCTGTTTTTTTGGACCGCCACCCAGGCTCAAAGGGATCATGAGATTATTCGTACTAGAAACTTCCGTGTGCAGCCACAAGCTACTATGGGCTCTAGCATAGTTGATTAAGTCGTGCGAACTCTTACAGGGTAGACTAGCAGATGTAGGGGAAAGTAGGTGTAACGGTCTATCCATCGTAAGGTGCTAGCGCTTCTGAAAGACTATGTCTCGGCCATCCGTCCTCTCAAACACCATGTAGTGCGAGAAACCAAATGGAGGCGATCAAGTCTTGTGAGGAAAAGTGCGCAAACCTCTGCAGAGTGTATAAACTAATCATGATTAGCCGTGTCCCCGGTTATGGACAACTTGAGTATCTAGTACCTGGATTATCATGTGAATCTCATCATGTTACTTTAAATGAATATTGTTGGGTTTTAATGATGATGCTTAATTGGGATTGAGGATGCTGTCAACCATTCTCAATGTTTAACAACTACCATGATAGTTAAATAAAATTTATTCCTTTGCAGTAGGGAAAAATTGGCTTTACGCAAAACTGTAACCATAGAGCTTTTCCACCAGCCATATATGCATGTAGTGATAGCCATTATTCATCATTGCTCTACAGTGTCAATTTGCCAGTACATTCAATGTACTGACCCTTTGTGGCTGCAACGTCTCATGTTGCAGGATTATCTTACGACGAGTAAGTGATACGTTAGGGTTACGATTTCTACACTCAACTTTGCCGTTGGTGTTGATGGTAATCCACAACCTTGTTACTTCCGCTATTTTGGATTGATGTAATAGTATTTATGTTACTTTATACATGTGATTTACCTCTGTTATAAATCCTCGAGTACTGTGTGTGTCAGCATACCGATCCAGGGATGACACTTAAGCACAGAGACTTGATCCATTCGGGTCGGGTCGCTACATGGGGTTTATATCATATTGCTTGAGTTTATCCCTCTACATCATGTCATCTTGCTTAATGCGTTACTCTATTCTTATGAACTTAATACTCTAGATGCATGCTGGATAGCGGTCGATGTGTGGAGTAATAGTAGTAGATGCAGAATCGTTTCGATCTACTTGACACGGACGTGATGCCTATATTCATAATCATTGCCTAGATATTCTCATAACTATGCACTTTTCTATCAATTGCTTGGCAGTAATTTGTTCACCCACCGTAATATATGATATCTTGAGAGAAGCCACTAGTGAAACCTATGGCCCCCGAGTCTCTTTCTTATTATATTGCATCTCTTTTATTTACGTCACATCTTGTTTACTATTTTGCAATCTTTACTTTCCAGTCTATACAACAAAAATACCAAAAATATTTATCTTACTATCTTTATCAGATCTCACTTTTGCGAGTGACCGTGAAGGGATTGACAACCCCTTTATTGCGTTGGTTGCAAGGTTCTTGATTGTTTGTGCAAGTACTAGGTGACTTGTGTGTTCTCTCCTAGTGGATTGATACCTTGGTTCTCAAAAACCGAGGGAAATACTTACGCTACTTTGTTGCATCACCCTTTCCCTTTCGAGGAAAACCAACGCATGCTCAAGAGGTAGCAGTCATCGTTTATTCTGCAACTCCTGTTTCGAGTTTCTAACCTTAGCAATTGAACCGGTATCAAATACCTAGGGGCTACTACGAGCACCAATAAGGTACACATCTATAACATGTATATCAAATATACCTTTGTTTAGTTTGCCAGCCTTATTACCTGCCATGTATTTGGGGCAGTTCCGCTTCGATTGACCATTTCCTTTGCAGTAGAAGCACTCAGTCTCAGGCTCGGGTCCAGCTTTGGGTTTCTTCACAGGAGCGGCAACTTGCTTGCCATTCTTCTTGAAGTTCCCCTTCTTTACCTTGCCCTTTTTTATTGAAACTAGTGGTCCTATTAACAATCAACACTTGATGCTCTTTCTCGATGTCTACCTCCTCCGATTCCAGTATCGCGAAAAGCTTGGAAATCGTTTAGTCATTCCTTACATGTTATAGTTCATCGGCAAGCTCTAGTAGCTTGGTGGTAGTGACTGGAGAACTCTGTCAATCACTATATTATCTGGAAGATTAATTCGCAGTTGATTCAAGCGATTGTAGTACCCAGACATTCTGAGCACATGCTCACTAGCTGAGCTATTCTCCTCCATCTTGTAGGCAAAGTACTTGTCAGAGGTCTCATACCTCTCAACACAGACATGAGCCTGAAATACCAATTTCAGCTCTTGTAACATCTCATATGTTCCTTGGCGTTCAAAACGTCTTTGGAGCCCTGATTCTAAAGCCGTAAAGCATGGCACAGTAAACTATCAAGTAGTCATCACATTGAGCTTGCCAAACGTTCATAACGTCCGCATCAACTCTTGCAGCAGGTCTGTCATCTAGTGGTGCATCAAGGACATAATTCTTCTGTGTAGTAATAAGGATAATCCTTAGATCACGGACTCTGTCCACATTATTACTACCATCATCTTTCAACTTAGTTTTCTTTAGGAACGTAAAAAAATGGGGAAGCTACATCACGAGCTACTGATCTAGGACATAATTTACATAGAAATTTTGACTATGTTCATGATAGATTAACTTCAATTAATCAAATTACTAATGAACTCTTACTTAAATTAACATCCATCTAGTTATCTAAGTGATACATGATCCAAGTCAACTAACCCATGTCCGATCATCACGTGAGATGGGGTAGTCATCAATGGTGAACATCTCTATGTTGATCATATCTACTATATGAATCATGTTCGACCTTTCGGTCTCTAGTGTTCCGAGACCGTGTCTGTACATGCTAGGCTCGTTAAGTTTAACCCAAGTATTCTGCATATGCAAAACTGTCTTACACCCATTGTATGTGAATGTAGGGTCTATCGCACCCGATCATCACGAGGTGCTTCGAAACGACGAACTGTGGCAATGGTGCATACTCAGGGAGAACACTTTTATCTTGAAGTTAAGTGAAGGAATCATCTTATAATGCTACCGTCGTTCTAAGCAAATAAGATGCATAAAGCATAAACATCACATGCAGAAATATGTGACATGATATGGTCATCATCTTGTGCTTTTGATATCCATCTCCAAAGCATCGGCATAACCTCCATCGTCACCGGCTTGACACCTTGATCTCCATCGTAGCGTCGGGGTCGACTCGCCAACTATTGCTTCTACAACTATTGCTAACGCATAGCAATAAAGGAAAAGCAATTACATGGCGCTTAGTGACTGACACGTAGGTCATACAATAATTAAAGACAACCCTAAGGCTCCTGCCGATTGTCGTGCTCATTGACATGCAAGTCGTGAACTTATTAAAAAACATGATCATCTCATACGTCAACATATATCGCATCATATCTTGACCATATCACATCACAACATGCCCTGCAAAAACAAGTTAGACGTCCTCTACTTTGTTGTTGCAAGTTTTATGTGGCTGCCACGGGCAACTAGCAAGAACCGCTCTTACCTACGCAAAAACCACAACAGTGATTATCAAGTTTGCTGTTTTAACCTTCTTCAAGGACCGGCCGTAGTCAAATTCGATTCAACTAAAGTAGGAGAAACAGACACCCGCCGGCCACCTTTATGCAAAACAAGTTGCATGTCAGTCGGTGGAACCGACCTCATGTGCGTGGACATGTAAGGTTGGTCCAGGCCGCTTCATCCCACAATGCCGCCGAATCAAAATAAGACGTTGGTGGTAATCAATATGAACCTCACTGCCCACAACTCCTTTGTGTTATAATCGTGCATATCATCTATGCATAGACCTGGCTCAGATGCCACTGTTGGGGAACATTGCATGGAAAACAAAAAAATTATACGCACACGCAAGATCCTTCCATGGAGATAAAGGAAATATGCCCTAGAGGCAATAATAAAGTTGTTATCTTATATTTCCTTATTCACGATAAAGGTTTATTATTCATGCTAGAATTTTATTGATCGGAAACTTAAATACATGTGTGAATACACAAATAACGTGTCTCTTGTAAGCCTCTACTAGCCCAGGTCATTGATCAAAGATGGTTAAGGTTTCCTAACCATGGACATGAGTTGTCATTTGATAACGGGATCACATCATTAGGAGAATGATGTGATGGACAAGACCCATCCGTTAGCTTAGCATAATGATTGTTCAGTTTTACTCCTATCGCTTTCTTCATGTCAAATACATATTCCTTCGACTATGAGATTATGCAACTCCTGGATACCAGAGGAATACCTTGTGTGCTATCAAATGTCACAACGTAACTGGGTGATTATAAAGATGCTCTACAGGTATCTCCGAAGGTGTTTGTTGAGTTGGCATAGATCAAGATTAGGATTTGTCACTTCGAGTATCGGAGAGGTATCTCTGGGCCCTCTCGGTAATACACATCATAAACTTGCAAGCAACCGACTAAGGAGTTAGTCATGAGGTGATGTATTACAGAATGAGTAAAGAGACTTGCCAGTAATGAGATTGAACTAGGCATGAAGATACCGACGATCGAATCTCGGGCAAGTAACATACCGATGGACAAAGGGAATTACGTATGTTGTCATAACGGTTCAACCGATAAAGATCTTCGTAGAATATGTAGGAGCCAATAAGGGCATCCAGGTTCCACTATTGGTTATTGACCGGAGAGGTGTCTCGGTCATGTCTACATAGTTCTGGAACCCGTAGGGTCCGCACACTTAACGTTCGATGACGATATAGTATTATATGAGTTATGTGATTTGGTGACCGAATGTTGTTCGGAGTCCTGGATGAGATCACGGACATGACGAGGAGTCTCGAAATGGTCGAGAGGTAAATATTGATATATAGGACGATAGTATTCAGACATTGGAAGTGTTCCAAAGGGTACTGGGTACATATCGGGTCATCAGAAGGGGTTCCGGGCAACCCTGGTAAAAGATATGGGCCTTATGGGCCAAGAGGGGAAATGCACCAGCCACAAGGGGCTGGTGCGCCCCCCATATGGGCCGACCAAGGTGGAGAAGGAAAGGAGAAGGATGAAAGGAAAAAAGGGAATAGGATTCCCCCTTCCTTTCCCCTCCCCCCTCTTTCCTTCCCCCTTCCTTTCGTCCTACTTGGGGCGCCCTCCTGGCTTCTCCCTCCTCCCCCACCTATATATATGTGGGAGGGGGCGCCTAGCACACCCAGACAATTGTTTAGTCATGTGGGGCGCCCCCCTCAACCGTTTACACCCTCGGTCATATTTTCATAGTGCTTAGGCGAAGCCCTACGAGGATCACTTTACCATCACTGTCACCACACCGTTGTGCTGACAAAACTCATCTACTACCTCGACGTCTTGCTGGATCAAGAAGGCGAGGGACGTTACCGAGCTGAACGTGTGCAGAACACGGAGGTGCCATGTGTTCAGTACTTGATCGGTTGGAGCATGAAGAAGTTCGACTACATCAACCACGTTGTGAAACGCTTCCTCTTACGGTCTACGAGGGTACGTAGACACACTCTCCCCCTCGTTGCTATCCATCTCCTTGATAGATCTTACATGTGCGTAGAATTTCTTTTGTTTTCCATGCAACATTTCCCAACAGGAGATGCATAGCTACGAGAGGGGAGACTATGTCTACGCACCCTCGTAGACTGTAAAGTGGAAGCGCTTATTAACGCGGTTGATTAGTCGAACACCTTCGTGATCCAATCGATCAAGTACCGAACATACGGTACCTCCGCATTCAGCACACGTTCAACTCGATGACATCCTCGCCTTCTTGATCCAGCAAGATGGGTGAGGTAGCAGATGAGTTCCCGCAGCACGACGTGTGGTGACGGTGGCGGTGAACTTGTTCCCATAGGGCTTCGCCGTGCACTGCGGAAAAACTAGACGGAGGACTAAACTGTGGAGAGGGGCGCATCACACGGCTAAGAGATTGTTCTGGGTTGTGGGGCGCCCCTCCCTCTCATATATATAGGTGGGGGAGGGGTGGCAGCCTGGGTCTGCCTCAAGGTGGCCGGCCGACCCCCTTGGGCGCCTGCCCTTCGGTGCCCACCCCTTCCTTGTTTGCCTGCGGGGGAAGGAAGGAGGGGGTGGCGCCCACCCCCCCTTTCCTTCCTCTTAGGTGGAGGGAAGGAAAGAGGGGCTAGCCCTCCCCCCTTTCCATCCATAGGGTCGGTGGCCAAGAGGAGGGGCGCACCCGCCCCTTGTGGGCTGGTGTGTTCCCCTCTCTCCATTAACCTCACGGGGCTTCTCGAAACCCTTCCGGTGATCCGATGACTACCCGATACAATCCGAAGCCTTTCCGGTGACCAAATTGAAAGAAATATGCACTAGAGGCAATAATAAAGTTGTTATTTATATCTCCTTATATCATGATAAATGTTTATTATTCATGCTAGAATTGTATTAACCGTAAACTTGATACATGTGTGAATACATATACAAAACAAAGTGTCCCTAGTATGCCTCTACTAGACTATCTTGTTAATCAAAGATGGTTAAGTTTCCTAACCATAGACATGTGTTGTCATTTGATAAACAGGATCACATCATTAGGAGAATGATGTGATGGACAAGACCCATCCGGTAGCTTAACATAATGATTGTTAAGTTTTATTGCTATTGCTTTCTTCATAACTTATAAATATTCCTTTGACTATGAGATTATGCAACTCCCGTATACCGGAGTAATGCCTTGTGTGCTATCAAACATCACAACATAACTGGGTGATCATAAAGATGCTCTACAGGTATCTCCGAAGGTGTTTGTTGAGTTGGCATAGATCGAGATTAGGATTTTTCACTCCGAGTATCGAAGAGGTATCTCCGGGCCCTCTCGGTAATGCACATCATGATAAGCCTTGCAAGCAATGTGACTAATGAGTTAGTTGCGGTATGATGCATTACGGAACGAGTAAATAGACTTGCCGGTAACGAGATTGAACTAGGTATGAAGATACCGACGATCGAATCTCGGGCAAGTAACGTACCGATGACAAAGGGAATGACGTATGTTGTCATTGCAGTTTGACCGATAAAGATCTTCATAGAATATGTAGGAACCAATATGAGAATCCAGGTTCCGCTCTTGGTTATTGACTGGAGATGTGTCTCGGTCATGTCTACATAGTTCTCGAACCCGTAGGGTCCGCACGCTTAACGTTCGATGATGATTTGTATTATGAGTTATGTGTTTTGGTGACCGAAGATTGTTCAGAGTCCCGGATGAGATCATGGACATGACGAGGAGTCTTGAAATGGTCGAGAGGTAATGATTGATATATTGGGCAATAGTATTCGGACACCGGAATGGTTCCAGAGCGTTTCGGGAATTTATCGGAGTACCGGGGGGTTACCGAAACCCCTCGGGGGAAGTAATGGGCCACATGGGCCTTGGGAGAGAGGCACACCAGCCCACAAGGGGCTGGCGTGCCCCCCACTTGGAAGGGGTCCAAATTGGAGTGGGGAAGGGGGCGGCACCCCCCTTTCCTTATCCTTCCCCCTTTCCTTCTCTGGTAAAAGGAAAGGGGGGTCCGAATTGGACTTGGAGTCCTAGTAGGACTCCTCCCCTTGGGGGTGCGCCTTGGCCGGCCTCCTCTCCCCTCCCTCCTTTATATACGTGGGAGGGGGCGCCTCTTAGACACAAAATTGTTCCAAGCTATGCGGCGCCCCCCTCCGCCGTTTACTCCTCTGGTCACATTGTCGTAGTGCTTAGGCGAAGCCCTGCGCGGATCACTTCATCATCACCGTCACCACGCCGTCATGCTGATGAAACTCTCCCTCGACACTTTGCTGGATCAAGAGTTCGAGGGACGTCATCGAGCTGAATGTGTGCAGAACTCGGAGGTGCCGCGCGTTTGGTACTTGATCGGTTGAATCGAGAAGACGTTCGACTACATCAACCGCGTTAAACTAACGCTTCCGCTTTCGGTCTACGAGGGTATGTGGACACACTCTCCCCCTCTCATTGCTATGAATCTCCTAGATAGATCTTGCGTGATCGTAGGATTTTTTTTGAAATTGCATGCTACGTTCCCCAACACAAATAGCATCATCCTATATATCAATCTTTACCTCCGGACCATTCCGGAGATCCTCGTCATGTCCATGATCTCATCCGGGACTCCGAACAATATTCGGTCACCAAATCACATAACTCCTATAGTACTATATCGTCAACGAACGTTAAGCGTGCAGACCCTACGGGTTCGAGAATGATGTAGACATGACCGAGATGCCTCTCCGATCAATAACCAATAGCGGAACCTGGATGCCCATATTGGTTCCTACATATTCTACGAAGATCTTTATCGGTCGAACCTTATGACAACATACGTAATTCCCTTTGTCTGTCGGTATGTTACTTGCTCGAGACTCGATCGTTGGTATCTCTATACCTAGTTCAATCTCGTTACCGGCAAGTCTCTTTACTCATTCTATAATACATCATCTCGTAACTAACTCCTTAGTAACTTTGCTTCCAAGCTTCTTGTGATGTGTATTACCGAGAGGGGCCCAGAGATACCTCTCCGATACACGGAGTGAAAAATCCTAATCTTAATCCATGCCAACTCAACAGATACCTTTTGAGATAATTGTAGAGCATCTTTATGATCGTCCAGTTACATTGTGACGTTTGATAGCACACAACGTATTCCTCCGATATCCGGGAGTTGCATGATCTCATAGCCGAAGGAGTATGTATTTTACATTAAGAAAGCGATAGCAATAAACTGAACGATCATATGCTAAGCTAACGGATGGGTCTTGTCCATCACATCATTCTCCTAATGATGTGATCCCATCATCAAGTGACAAGTCATGTCTGTGGTTAGGAAACCTTAACCATCTTTGATCAACGAGTTAGTCTAGTAGAGGCTCACTAGGGACACGATATTTATTTTATGTATTCACACATGTATTTAAGTTTCCGGTCAATACAATTCTAGCATGAATAATAAACCTTTATCATGAATATGGAAATATAATAATAATAACAGCTTTATTATTGCCTCTAGGGCATATTTCCATCACCTCCGTCATTGTTCGTCTCATCGTCATTCGATCTGGAGCATGTGGTTGCCAATATGACCGTGGTCCCCTTCACTGGCACATAACGGCGCTCATCATCTTCCTCATGGGTGATGTGGGCCCCTTCATCTCCGCTTGCTCCTCCTCAAACGTTTGCACCAGATCCGGCCACAGGGGAACTAGCACCTGAGTGGCACCAGTTACCCCTAGATCCGGAGTCGTGTGTCGGCGACCACTACTCTGTGTCGGACTTCTTGCTCATCGCGGCAGAGCGAAGGTTTGGTGGTGTATGGCGACTAGTTGATGTGTGCGAGAGGTTGAGATTGTTGCGGTAGGGTTTGCGAAGAAGGGGCCCGGATGACTTTAAACCAGAGTAGGCTTCTCGGTCGCCACACCGCCATGACTAGAGCGGGCGTGATGGGAGTGAGGCTTTTGGTGGGTCCGTTGTCGGAGTCCGACGTGGCCAACGTCCTGACTCCCCCAAACCTCACCCCCGTTTGATGCCGGTTTGAGGGATTCAGACGACTGGATCGGTCCAGACCAATTTAGTGACCGTCGTTGGAATGGCCTAAAGTATCTGGACATTTGAGGGCGATTTGGTGATCCGCGTTGGATTAGCCCCAAGAGTAGCCATTTCTTGGTCTATGTGGTTTCTTACTATATAAGCCTACCATAAGCATATATACATGCCACTGGTGTAGTAGACAATAGTGACTTGTAACTGTCACACTTGATCAACGACTGTTGCAGCGGCATATCCATGTACGTATGAAGTCCTCATCTGTCGTGGTTGTCATGCCGAGGAGGTGCGGTTTTGCTCCTCCTCGCCTGAGGAGATCGACTCAGGCTTGATGTCTGTCGGAACCGCGGAGGATGAGGGGCCTGAAAACCATGGGCGACAGCGCCAACTCGTTGGGGAGCCACACGCTGGCCACCACTTCTCGGCATCGGACTTCTTTCCCATCACGGCGGAGGTGTTTAGGGTGTGCTGCGACTTTGAAAGAGGGAAGGGGTGTAGGGTTTGCGTGTTGATCTCGCTAGACTTTAATATCCGAAGCAAACACGACAAAGCTTCAATGTGGCGGAATATGCTTCTTGGTCTCCATGGTGTGTGAATGTCAGGTAGACGGACGGCCGTCAGCCAACATGGATGCTAGTTGGTTGTCGTCCGAACACGTTCACTCGGGCCAACATGAATGCAACATGGAGATAAAGGAGTCGAGCTGATTTCCCAGTTTAGATCAATTGCTCTCATTAACAATTTTGTTAAGTTCCCTGTGAAGGGCTTTGCCACTCGGCTTACACCCATAGCCCACAGAACTATTAGTCCTTTCCAGTCGGCATTTATCAAAGGTCGTTTTATCCTAGATGGGATCCTTTGCTTACACGAGATCGTTCATGACCTCAGAATCCATAAGTCGAAAGCGGTGGTATTAAAGTTGGACTTTGAAAAAGCATACGATTCGGTCAGCTAGCCTTTCTTGAGAAAGGTCCTCCTGGCCAAAGGTTTCGACGGGGCTTATGTTCACAGGATCATGTAGTTAGTCTCAGGGGGCCACACCGCGCTCTTTATTAATGGCCAGGTCAGTAATTACTTTGCCAACAGAAGGGCCTGCGGCAGGGTGACCCTCCTTCTCCTATCCCGTTCAATTTTGTTGTGGACTCTCTGTCTCGTATTCTTTCCAAAGCTATTACTCATGGTCATATATCTCCTGTTATCTCCCACCTCATTCCGGAAGGGGTCACTCATCTTCAGTATGCAGATGACACTATCATTATGGTAGAACTGAATGACTCTTGCATTGCCCACCTCAAGTTCATACTTCTCTGTTTTGAAGCCTTGTCGGGGCTTAAAATTAATTTCTCTAAGAGCGAGGTCATAGTCGGTGTTGACGATACGGAGGCTTTAAGGGTGGCCCATCTTCTTAAATGTAAGTTGGGATCCTTTCCCTTCAAATATTTGGGCCTCCCGATTTCTCTGGATATGCTCTATGCTAAATAATTTGCCCCTGTTGTTGCTAAGGTTGGGAATAGGGTGCTTCCTTGGAGAGGCAGATACAACACAAGTGCTGGGAAAGTGGCGCTGATCAACACTTGCTTGTCTTCCTTACTGATGTTTCTCATGGGCTTTTATTTACTCTTTGCCGGCACGCATGCTGGCTTCGATAAGCATCGGGGTGATTTTTTCTGGAACGCGGCAGACAATACGCGCAAGTACAGACTTGTCAGGTGGAAAGTTATGTGTAAACCCAAAAACCTTGGAGGGTTGGGCATCATAAACACTGCTGTCATGAATAAATGCCTCTTTATTAAATGGTGGTGGAAAATTATGACCATGGGAGCTAGTACTTTGTGGCTTTCTATCCTTAAAGCAAAATATTTCCCTCTTTCTAGCCCCCTGTTCGCCTCTGCTCGCAGAGGCTCGCAGTTTTGGAAAGATCTTGTTAAAGTTAGGCCGTTATTTTTGGCTCACGTTAAGTTTGTAGTTGGGGATGGGGTTTCAGTTCGTTTTGGCTTGATTGGTGGTGTGGAGACTCACCTCTCTCTATGAGCTTCCCTACCCTTTTTTTCTTATTGCCCTAATCCGAATATCTCCATCGCGGGGCTCTCAGCGAATAACTGGGACTTAGCCTTCCGGCGCTCCTGATCTCCTGTGGAGTCAGAAGAGTGGCGACGGCTTACTGCCTTCTTCCCTACGCTCTCAGAGACTACAGACACGATGGTCTGGCCCCATACTTCTTCTGGGCATTTTTTGGTCAAGTCTTTGTATTCCAAGCTAATTGGTGGTTCCCCCACTAACAGATTTACTCATGTGTGGAGGGCTCGTATTACCCCTAAAGTTAGGATCTTCCTGTGGCAAGCTTTCAAAGGCCGTCTTCCCATGGCTAACCAAATTCGTAAGAGGAATGGCCCCGGTAGGAGTTCTGGGCCCTTTGCGGAGCCCTGGAGGACATGAATCATATATTTTTTCACTGCGTTTTGGCCAAGTTGGTCTGGAGTTGTGTCAGAACATGGCTCCAGGTTCCCTGGGATCCTTCTTCATTCTCTGAGCTCCGAACCCTGACTACTTCTTTGGCTGGTGTTACAAAGAGAGTCTTTTGGGTAGGACTTGGAGCGATCTGTTGGTCCTTGTGGACTACTAGAAACAAGTTTACTATCGAACATGTTTTTCCTGCTAAGCCTGCTGATTGCTTATTTAAATCATGTATGTTGCTACAACAGTGGAGATTATTGACTAAGCCGGAGGACCGGGATGCTCTTGATCTTTTGATATCTAAAATGCGGGCCTCGGCGTCTTCCTTATCCAGACCGGAGCATGTTGCGTAGTTGCTTTTGTGTCTCTTTTGACTAGTTCGCTGGTTATCTCTCCGGCCTGCGCGCCGTGTGTTGGCCTGGGTGCCATGTATCTCTTTCTCTAAAACTTTGGGTGGGCCCTCGTCTGGGTCACCGTTATGTTCGTTGGTCTGGTTGGATGGTTGTTTCGGAACACTGCCTGGTGGCTTTATTTATAAAGTCTGGCACATGCCTTTTCTCTAAAAGGGTTTTAGAATAACGGATGTGACGGAAGAAGGGTTTAAGGTTGGTTCGGGTGTCAGAGCCTGACGTGGGAGACGTGTGAAACCATCCAAACCTGCTTTAGTTTGGTGTAAATTTGCGGGATTTCGGACGCCGGATTGGTCAGAAAAATTTAGGTAACCGTGGACTAAAAATATCTGGTCCAAATATTTGCGATCGATTTGGTGAGGCGTGATATATAGACGGTACTACTGGAGGGGAACTTTTGGTTCCTGAGTACATATGTACCTTATATGAATTTTTTTAGCAATTCAACAAAAAGTCAAAAATTTCTGAAATTAACTTGACCTTTCATTGTACTAGTGAGAAAAGTTTCACAAAAAGAAAGTTCCTCTTTGACTTCTTTTAAAAAAGATAAATTTTCAATCAAAATAGCGTGAATAGTGACCTATAATAGCAAATAAATTTTGTCTTTTTCTATGTGAAGTCAATGTTGGTTTTTTTTTGTGAAAATTTATATACTAGTGTGCAAGTAAGTCAAGTTTAATCTATTTTTGAACTATTTTAATTTTTTATTTAACTATTTAAAAAAACCCATTTAAGGTGTATATACATACGGGAGCCAAAGGGTGTTTCTCCGGTACTACTCCGCTAAAAGAAATGCTATTGGTGCAGTAGACCGTAGTAGTAGGGAAAAAAAATTATATGAGACCAGGTCTCACGATTAGCAGGTGAGACCCGTTCTGATGGATGACACGTGTCATTCACAAATCACAAAGCATTTAATCTTCCCTCCCCTGATTTTAAGTGAAGAGTAGGAGATACTTTGTAATTTGTGAATGCCACGTACCATCCATCAGGATGGGTCTCGTGTGAGACCTGGTTTTATAGAATTCTTTTTCCTACTAGTATCTTGAAACCGAAAGATGGGTAAATGCATGATGAACGCGGTTCCCCAAAAAATTCACTATGAACGCGCTTGCCCGAGGGTAAAACGGCCATTTTGAACACTCCCCCAGCCTCTACTAAAAGCTTTGCTGTGCGAGCTCACTCACTCAGCAGGTGTCCACTCCACTCCACTCGAGACAAAGCCATGGCGTCTCCCGCTCCAATCCCGGCAACGCCGCTCCTCGCCATCGCCATCCTCGCCGTGTTCGTCTCCGCCACCACAGCCGGCCCGGCGTGCTCGGAGTCCGACCGGGACGCGCTGCTGTCGATCCGCGCGGCGCTGTCGGAGGCGCACCTCGGCGTCTTCTCGACGTGGAAGGGCGCGGATTGCTGCGCCAACTGGTACGGCGTGAGCTGCGACCCCACGAGCGGCCGCGTGGCCGACCTGACCCTCCGCGGCGAAGCCGAGGACGCCGTGATGGCCCCCGACGGCCACCCCGCCTCGGGCGTCATGTCCGGCTACATCTCCGACCACGTCTGCCACCTCGACGCCCTGTCCTCCCTCATCCTCGCCGACTGGAAGCAGATATCCGGGCCCATCCCGTCCTGCGTCGCCACCTCTCTTCCCAACCTCCGTATCCTCGAGCTCCCCGCCAACCGCCTCACGGGCGAGATCCCGCCGTCCATCGGCAGCCTCTCCCGCCTCATCGTGCTCAACCTCGCCGACAACCTCCTCTCCGGCGCCATCCCCAGCTCCCTCGCCTCCCTCGCATCCATCAAGCACCTCGACCTCGCCAACAACCAGCTCACCGGCAGTATCCCAGCCAACATCGGCAACCTCGCCACGCTGAGCCGCGCGCTGCTCAGCCGGAACCGGCTGTCGGGGCCCATCCCTCCGTCCATCGGGTCCCTCACCCGGCTCGCGGACCTGGACCTCTCCGAGAACCGTCTCACGGGCGCCGTCCCGGACAGCCTCGGGTCGTCGGGCAGCGGCGTGCTCACGTCGCTGCACCTCGGCGGCAACCGCATCTCCGGGCGGATCCCGGCGAAGGTGCTGGGGGAGAAGGGGCTCGCGATCGTGAACCTGAGCCGGAACGCCGTGGAGGGCCCCATCCCGGACGCGTTCACGGGCAGGTCCTACTTCATCGTGCTGGACCTGTCGCGGAACCGGCTGACCGGCGGCGTGCCGCGGTCCCTGGCGTCGGCGGCGTACGTGGGGCACCTGGACCTCAGCCACAACCGGCTGTGCGGCACCATCCCGGCGGGCCCGCCGTTCGACCACCTCGCCGCCGAGTCCTTCGCCAGCAACAGCTGCCTCTGCGGGGCCCCGCTCGGCAAGTGCACGTGAACGAGAGGTGGATCGCCGGAGCCATCCGATCGCGTCGACCCGACTTCGGGTGATTTTTACTACCGTGGCGCCCGTGCGTGTGTGATATACTGTGCTGATGATGTACCGTAGCCCGGTAGCCGTGTACCGAGGTCCAAGTGCCAACTGTGTGCTTAACTTTTACTACTACCTTCGTTTAGGTGAATAAGTCATTCGCGTAGTTCTAGGTCATTGATTTGAGGAATTAAATATGTGTTATATGTCATGAAAAGTATATCACTGAATTTCTACACGGATGTAGTTTCTAAATACATATTTTTTGTCACATATAATACATATTTAAATAATTAAATCATCGACCTAGAACTACGCAAATGACTTATTCACCGAGACGGAGGTAGTATAGTTTTTTTTTTAAAAAAACTTGTACTATAGGTTGGGTACGGAAGAAGATAAATGCACTGCCGATCGTGTAATGGAGAGAATCCTCCTCCATTCCCCTTAATTTTTCTTTTTTTCGTTTGCCAGTGATTTCCATGAGCGTGTGCTGCTACTATGAAGTTTGGACTGTTAAGCTACAAGCACTTTTTTTTTGCATGGCAGCACTTGGCGCTGCCGAAAGCAAGGGCAATGCTGAGAGCCTGTGAGAAGTGTGTATTTTTTTTTCGGATATTGTCTTTGGAGGCCGAGCTCCATGGAGCTCGGTTTTGAAAATTTTGAATTTTGCCACTATTTTAGACTTGTGATTTGCTCCCCCAGTTGCGAACAGCACATGCCGACAACAAACTTAACATGAACGTATGGATATGATAATGGTATATGAACCTGTAAACTCGTGCTGCATAATCACCGGAATGTGATTTTGGCCCCTATGTAATTACTTCCACCAGTTTTCAGGCCTTGCTTCCGGGTACCCTGTCCTGTTCCTTGACCAACACAGCACAGTGACCAGTGCAGCTGCTCCTGTCGTGTTGCATGAACACACGAAAAACTATTTGAAGCTAGAGATGGTCAGACTGCACAAGTGCACAGCCCACAGACAGGGCTTTTTTCCTTTGGTGAACTTTGACAGCTTATCGTTTCGTACTACTGCTCTTTACTACCGGCTCAAGATCTGAGCAATAGCCGTGCTTGGAAATGCACTGGAATTTTGGACCACTCCCCCGTTCAATTTTAGTAAAGTCTGAAATAAACCCTGAGATCGTAGACGCCGACGTAAATAAACTCTCACTTTCATTTCCCTGAAATTGGTACCCTGTACTTACAAATCCCGGTCAATCCCGACCTTGTATAAGTAAAATCTTGTTTGATGGAATAGGAAAGACCTGATCCCAGCCGGGATTGATCTCTACAGTCACTTACAACATAGGCCCACTTGTCATATGCATCTCTTTCCCTAGTATCTCTTCCTCACAAGTTCACTCCCCAATGGATCGTGGGTTCGCCTCCGGACGAGGCCCTGATGAGCGTGTCGGACGGGGTCGGCTCGGCTGTCTGACGCCATCGCAGACGAGTTCCTGGGCGTTTCCAAGCCTGATGACGTGCGTGGCCGACGACGCGGTATCCCGACTCGAGGAGCGGGCGTTGGGGGCCTTGCCGGCGAGCAATTGTTGTTCGTTAAGACTAAGCGGAAGGGAACATGACGCCGATGGGACGAAGATGCCGGCACGGATGCCACCACGCACATGAAAAGGACCGTTTGGCACAGCTGCTCCGCGCCTCGTCTTCCTCGTCGTGGACGCGCATATCTCCTGCTATGCACCTCGTGAGGCCGTGACCTTCTTTTCTTCTCCTCTCTCTCTCTAGTCGATGACAAGGCGAGCTCTATAGAGCGTGCTAGCGCCGCCATGGTGCGCGCATGCACACAGCTGCAGCACCACGTCCGTAATATCGCATCCACCAGTGCCACGCTACTGCAGCGCCCCCGCACACACAGGACACCCCGGGAAGAGAAGGAGCTCTGTGCTCGTCGACGTTGTTGCGGATACTGAAAAATTTGCATGCCCGCGGTCGCTCTCGCCGCGCGTGCCGACGTCCGCAAAGCTGCAGTGGGAGGCGGCCATGACAACCTGCTCAAGCCAGCGCGGCATCAAGAGTAAGGAGAACGACGGGCGGGATGAGAGTGTGCGCTCACGGGAGTGCCAGTGCGCGCGTGCATGTTACACTATGGCGACCCAGCGAGCGGCGAGTGTGATGTTCAAGATGGGTATAGGAAATAGATGGAGGGCAGCGTGGATGCTCCAGCGGAGAGCTATGCACGCTCGCCAGTGGCCAGGTCGACGACGTTTGCCACGAGGCGCGGCTCATCTCTTCCCGCTGCATTTGCTCCCGCCAATGTGCAGCTTGTTAACTCGCCACCACCTCCCCAGGAGCATCTACCCTATTGCCATTGATCGATCTAAGAGGAAAGGGAACATGGGGAGAGAGATTGGAGCGAGGAAGAAGATGACTAGCGATGTGTTGACCCTGCGCAGCAATGAAAGAACAATGTTCCCGGCCAGGATTGTGCCTTTCCTGGTGCGCCAAACATATCTAGGGTTAGAATAGACCGGGATCAGAAAGTTCAGGGTATGGATTTCAGGGATTTAGAGTTGACGGTTCATCTGCGTCGGCGTCTACAACCTCAGGGTTTATTTCAGACTTCACTCATTTCTTTAGATCGGAAAGCAAGGCATCTTGAACAGTACCGTTGCACATGGAGTAGCTTTTATTTTTCCCAAATGACAAAAATCTGAAGTTAGTTTTTTTGCAATTTCCGAGCGAACAACCTAGAGACCGTCAGATTTGTATGCACGAATATTGGCACACGTCCCTCGCCATCTCAACATCGAGCGGTCGTTCGCTTCGAGATAAAAACTTCGCGAACGGGTCAATGAAAAAGCCCAAGTCCCCCCACCCATTGTTTTGGTTGGCCTCTGTCTCATTTCCCCCCTCCCACATTGTCTCGATTTGGCCTGGAGTCGCTCGCTCTGCTCTGCCGTGAGCTTCCTCCTGACCCGCGCACGCAGCCATCCGGAGTATCGGCCGACGCCGGCGAGCCCACCGAGCCACACCGCCGTTATCCTTCTTGATTTCCCTCATCTTTCTCTTTTTCCTCTCTTCCTAGCCCATCCATGATGATGACAATGACCACACCGAGGTACTCCTTAAGGGAGTTCTGGACTAAGGGGTCCTCGGGTGTCCGATCTATTTGATATGGGCTGGACTGATGGGCCGTAAGGATACAAAGACCGAAGACTCTACCTGTGTCCGGATAGGACTCTCCTTGACGTGGAAGGCAAGCTTGGCGACCAACTATGAAGATTCCTTTCTCTGTAACCGACCTTGTGTAACCCTAGATCCCTCCCGTGTCTATATAAACCGGAGGGCTGGGCCCGTAGATAGAAGAATCCTGATAATCATAGCCAGACTAGACTTTTAGGGTTTAGTCATTACGATCTCGTGGTAGATCAACTCTTGTAATACTCATATTCATCAAGATCAATCAAGCAGGAAGTAGGGTATTACCTCCATAGAGAGGGCCTGAACCTGGGTAAACATTGTGTCCCCCGTCTCCTGTTACCATCAATCCTAGACGCACAGTTCGGGACCCCCTACCCGAGATCCGCCGATTTTGACATCGACATTGGTGCTTTCATTGAGAGTTCCACTGTGCCGTCCCCAAAAGGTTTGATGGCTCCTTTAATCATCTACAACGATGCTGTCCAAGGGGAGTTCTTTCCCCCCGGACAGATCTTCGTGTTCGGCGGCTTCGCACTGCGAGCCAACTCGCTTGGCCATTTGGAGTAGATCGACAGCTACGCCCCTGGCCGTCAGGTCAGATTCGGGAGCTTGAACTACGTCGCGGATATTCGCGGAGACTTGATCTTCGACGGATTCGATACTACGACAATCGCTCCCCATCGCCTCGATGAACATGACTTAAATCTGTCATCGGGCCATACCCAGAAAATTGCACCTGTAGCCGCTCTGGCCTTAGATCCGGAGCATCTCGCGCCATCCGAGGACAGGAAGCTCAACCCCGCCATGGAAGCCGCAGACTCCACGGCGTTGGAGCCGCACACAGACCTAACCTCTGGTAATGCGTGTGTCACCGGAACCTCGGGCTCGTTTCCGGTTAAAAGTTCCGAACTATGTGCATCCGCGCATGTCGAGCATTATCGGTTATCGATCGCCGAATTCAGCGCCGCAGACATCTTCCGGCACTCACCCTTGGACGATGTGCTAAATTCATTAAAAAATCTATCCTTAGTGGGGGATTCACAGCCGAACCATATCCGGTTCGAACTAGAAGCTGATGACAGGGAATATCGCTCCCCACCCGCCACCCACTTTATAGCCACTGTCGAATACTTAACTGACATGCTTGATTACGACTCCGACGACATCGATGGTATGGACGACGATGCCAGAGAAGAAGAGGCCCAGGACCCGCCGTTCACCGGACGCTGGACGACCACTTCCTCGTACGATGTATACATGGTGGATGCACCAAAGGAGAACATCGGCGATGACAAAGAAGATCCAATTGAGGATAAACCTCCTGAGATACAATCAAAACGCCGGCATCAGCGGCCCCGCTCTAAGTCATGCCGCAGTAAAGATAGCAACATTGGCACAGGAGAAGATAACACTCCGGAAGGTGCCGAAGACAACGAAGATCCCGTTGACGCAGCTACCAAACAGGATGAATGGGGAGATGGGCAGGTTAGCCCTGGTACACAGGCCATGCATGAGGACTCGGAGTATAGTAATTATCTTCCGCTCTCCGAGGATGAGGCAAGCCTCAGCACCGAGGATTTCATCGTGCCCGAGGAACCTCTTAAGCAGGAGCGCTTCAAGCGCCAACTAATAGCCACTGCAAGGAGCCTGAAAAAGAAGCAGCAGCAGCTTCAAGCTGACCAAGATCTTCTCAACGATAAATGGACCGACATCCTAGCAGCCGAAGAATACGGCCTCAAGCGCCCGGCCAAAAGCTATCCGAAGCGCAAATTACTACCTCAGTTTGACGACGAGGCGCCGGAACACATACCACCATCGCGCAATGCGGCTGACCGACCACCACGTGACCAGGAAAAAGCGGCATCTCAAGCCGAACACCAGTCCACCCTGCCTCATCGCAAAGGTAGAGGTAAATCAGCTCACGGTCATACATATGACCTTCGACATGACCTGAACAATAAAGTAGGACATACCAGATTGATCTACGGATTGCGAGGACGTGCCCCGACACGCGACGACGGCCGTCTATTTAGACGTGACAAACCTAGTCATGCGTGGGCGGAAAGCCGCAGACGGACTCCATTAGAGCTACGTCGCGATACGGCCTGATATAGAGGCGCCGCACACCCTCATTGCTTCACTGACGAAGTCATGGAACATGAATTCCTAGAAGGGTTCAAACCCATGAATATAGAATCATATGATGGCACCACAGACCCCGCGGTATGGATCGAAGACTTCATTCTCCACATTCATATGGCCCGCGGCGATGACCTTCATGCCATTAAATACCTCCCCCTAAAACTCAAAGGACCAGCACGACACTGGTTGAACAGCCTGCCCAAAAACTCCATCGGCAGCTGGGAGGACTTGGAAGAAGCCTTCCTTGATAACTTCCAAGGTACATATGTTCGACCTCCGGACACCGGCGACTTAAGCCATATAGTTCAACAGCCCGGAGAGTCCGCCAGGAAATTCTGGACCAGGTTCCTAACTAAAAGAACCAGATACTCGACTGTCCGGATGCCGAAGCCCTAGCACAACATCCACGACGAATGGCTCGCCCACCACCTCGGCCAAGAAAAGCCAAAATCTATGGTAGCCCTGACGGCACTCATGACCCGCTTTTGCGCGGGTGAGGATAGTTGGCTGGCTCGTAGCAAAAACACAGCCAGCGAGGTAGACCCCTCCGAGGTCAAAAACAGCAATGGCAAGCTCCAACGTAACAGACACAAACGTCGAAGCAATGGTGATAATACCGACGACACTACAATCAATGCCGGATTCAGTGGCTCTAAGCCTGGTCGGCGGAAGAATCCGTTCAAAAAGAACAATTCGGGCCCATCTAGCCTGGACCGCATACTTGATCGTCCGTGCCAGATTCATGGCACCCCAGACAAACCACCCAATCATACCAATAGAGATTGTTGGTGAGGGAGTCCTGGATTAGGGGGTCTCCGGACAGCCGGACTATCTCCATTGGCCGGACTGTTATACTATGAAGATACAAGATTGAAGACTTCATCTCGTGTCCGGATGGGACTCTACTTGGCATGGAAGGCAAGCTAGGCAATATGGATATGGATATCTCCTCCTTTGTAACCGACCTTATGTAACCCTAACCCTCTCTGGTGTCTATATAAACCGAAGGGTTTTAGTCCGTAGGACAACAACCACAACATACAATCATACCATAGGCTAGCTTCTAGGGTTTAGCCTCTCCGATCTCGTGGTAGATCTACTCTTGTACTACCCATATCATCAATATTAATCAAGCAGGACATAGGGTTTTACCTCCATCAAGAGGGCCCGAACCTGGGTAAAACATTGTGTCCCCTGCCTCCTGTTACCATCCGGCCTAGACGCACAGTTCGGGACCCCCTACCCGAGATCCGCCGGTTTTGACACCGGCATTGGTGCTTTCATTGAGAGTTCCTCTGTGACGTCGCCGTTAGGCTTGATGGCTCCTACTATCATCGATAGCGATGCGGTCCAGGGTGAGACTTTTCTCCCCAGACAGATCTTCGTATTCGGCGGCTTTGCGCTGCGGGCTAATTCGCTTCGCCATCTGGAGCAGATTGAAAGCTACGCCCCTGGCCATCAGGTCAGGTTTGGAAGTTTGAACTACACGGCCGACATCCGCGGAGACTTGATCTTCGACGGATTCGAGCCACAGCCGGGCGCGCCGCACTGTCACGATGGGTATGACCTAGCTCTGCCGCCGAACAGTACCCCAGAGGCCGCGCCCGCATCAGCTTCGACCCTTATCCCGGAGCCCACTGCGCCAATCGAGGACGGGTGGTTATACACCGCCTCAGGGGCTGCAGTCTCAATGGCGATCGAGCCGAACACTAGCCTAACCCTCTGCACAGCCCGTGACTCCAAGGTGCCGGACTCTTTTTCTGACTCCGAACCGCCCGCGCCCCTGCCAATCGAATCCGATTGGGCGCCGATCATGGAATTCACCGCCGCGGATATCTTTTAGCACTCGCCCTTCGATGACATTCTGAATTCACTAAGGTCTCTCTCTTTGTCAGGAGAGCCCTGGCCAGATTATGGCCAACAGGATTGGGATGCGGGCGATGAAGAAATTCGACGCCCACGCACCACCCACTTCGTAGCCACTGTCGATGATTTAACCGACATGCTCGACTTCAACTCCGAAGACATCGACGGTATGGACGATGATGTAGGAGACGAACATGAACTAGCGCCTATAGGGCACTGGAAAGCCACCTCATCATATGACATATACATGGTGGATACACCCAAAGAAGGCAATGGCGACGAGATAGCGGAGGATGACCCCTCCAAGAAACAACCCAAGCGCCGACGTCAGCGTCGCCGCTCTAAGTCCCGCCAAAGCAAAAGTGGTGATACCGGCACAGGAGATAATAACACTCCGGATAGTGCCGAAGACAACAACAATCCCCTCCAGCATGATTTAGAGCAGGAGGATGGAGGAGCCAGCTCTCCTGAGAGAGCGGCAGACGGGGAGGAGGAGGATGACAATTACATGCCCCCTCCGAAGACGAGGCGAGCCTCGGCGACGGTGAATTCGCCGTACCAGAGGATCCCGTCGAACAAGAGCGCTTCAAGCGCCGGCTTATGGCCATGGAAAATAGCCTGAAGAAAAAGCAGTAGCAGCTTCAAGCTGATCAAGATCTGCTAGCTGACAGATGGACTAAAGTCCTCGCGGCCGAGGAATATAAACTCGAGCGCCCCTCCAAGAATTACCCAAAGTGCAGGTTACTACCCCGACTGGAGGAAGAAGCGTATGATACGGCTGATCGGCCACCTCGTGGCCGCGATAGAGAGGCATTCCAGCCAAAAGCTCAGCCTCCACCCCGACGCCATTCAAATAAAAAGGCATGGGGAGATACGCCAGACCTGCGAGACATACTGGAGGACAAAGCAAAGCATGCAAGATCGATCTATGGATCACGACGGCGCACCACTCTGCGAGACGATAAACGTCACGCCGGATACAGTAAAAGCAAATTCGGCCGGGCCGAACATAGCGGGAAAGACCCATTCGAGCTGCGTCGCAATATAGCCCAATACAGAGGCGCCACACACCCCTTATGCTTCACAGACGAAGTAATGGAACATCAATTCCCAAAAGGTTTCAAACCTGTAAATATTGAATCATATGACGGCACAACAGATCCCGCAGTATGGATTGAGGATTTCCTCCTCCACATCCACATGGCCCGCGGTGATGACTTACACGCCATCAAATACCTCCCACTAAAGCTCAACGGACCAGCGCGGCATTGGCTTAACAGCTTGCCAGCGGACTCCATTAGCTGTTGGGAAGATCTGGAAGCCGCATTCCTCGAC
The DNA here is from genome assembly GCF_003073215.2 of Triticum urartu. NCBI lineage: Eukaryota > Viridiplantae > Streptophyta > Magnoliopsida > Poales > Poaceae > Triticum > Triticum urartu. The sequence goes on from NC_053028.1 coordinate 218,737,654, forward strand.
AACTTTCAGGGCACTTATGTGCGACCACCAGACACCGATGACTTGAGCCACATAATTCAGCAGCCAGAAGAGTCGGCCAGGCAATTCTGGACTCAGTTCCTTACAAAGAAAAATCAAATCGTCGACTGTCCGGATGCGGAGGCCTTAGCGGCTTTCAAACACAACATCCGAGACGAGTGGCTAGCCCGGCACCTTGGTCAGGAAAAGCCGAAATCTATGGCAGCTCTCACGACGCTCATGACCCACTTTTGTGCGGGAGAAGACAGTTGGCTGGCTCGCAGTAATAACATATCAAAGAACCATGGTACCTCAGATACCAAGGATGGCAATAGCAGGTCACGTCGCAACAAACATAAGCGCCGCATTAATAGCAAAAATACCGAGGATACGGCAGTCAATGCCGGATTCAAAGGCTCTAAACCCGGTCAGCGGAAAAAGCCATTCAAACAAAGTACGCCGGGTCCGTCCAGCTTGGACCGTATACTCGATCGCTCGTGTCAAATACACGGCACCCCAGACAAGCCAGCCAATCACACCAACAGGGATTGTTGGGTGTTCAAGCAGGCCGGCAAGTTAATTGCCGAAAACAAGGACAAGGGGCCGCATAGCGATGACGAGGAGGAGCCCCGGCAGCCGCAAACTGGAGGACAGAAGAGGTTTCCCCTGCAAGTGCGGACGGTGAACATGATATACGCAACCCACATCCCCAAGAGGGAGCGGAAGCGTGCGCTCAGGGACGTATATGCGTTGGAGCCAGTCGCCCCAAAGTTCAACCCTTGGTCCTCCTGCCCGATCACCTTCGATCGCAGGGACCACCCCACTAGTATCCGTCATGGCGGATTCGCCGCACTGGTCCTAGACCCAATCATTGACGGATTTCACCTCACTCGAGTCCTTATGGATGGCGGCAGCAGCCTGAACCTGCTTTATCAGGACACAGTGCGCAAAATGGGTATAGATCCCTCAAGGATCAAACCCACAAAAACGACCTTTAAGGGCGTCATTCCAGGTGTAGAGGCCCATTGCACAAGCTCAATTACACTGGAAGTGGTCTTCGGATCCCGGATAACTTCAGAAGCGAAGAGTTAATCTTCGATATAGTCTCGTTCCGCAGTGGTTATCACGCGCTGCTCGGGCGAACCGCATTTTCTAGATTCAATGCGGTACCGCATTATGCATACCTCAAGCTCAAGATGCCAGGACCTCGCGGAGTTATTACAGTCAATGGAAACACAGAGCGCTCTCTCCGAACAGAGGAGCACACCGCAGCCCTCGCAGTAGAAACGCAAAGCAGCCTCTCAAGGCAATCAACAGAGGAGCACACCGCAGCCCTCGCATTTGCTAGATTCAATGCGGTACCGCATTACACTGGATGTCTACGCGATAGAGCTAGTCGCCCCAAAATTTAATCCATGGTCGTCATGCTCGATCACTTTTAATCGTCGGGATCATCCGACCAGTATCCGTCATGGCGGTTCAGCCGCACTGGTCCTGGACCCAATAATTGATGGGTTCCACCTGACGCGAGTCCTGATGGACGGTGGCAGTAGCCTCAACTTGCTCTATCAGGATACAATGCGCAAAATGGGCATTAACCCATCATGAATCAAGCCCACAAAGACTACCTTTAAAGGAGTCATACTGGGCGTAGAGGCCCGCTGTACGGGCTCAATCACACTAGGGGTTGTCTTCGGGTCTCCGGATAACTTCCGAAGTGAGGAGTTAATCTTCAATATCGTCCCCTTTCGCAGCGGCTACCACGCACTGCTCGGACGAACCATATTTGCTCGATTCAATGCGGTTCCACACTACACTTATCTCAAGCTCAAGATGCCCGGACCGCGCGGCGTCATAACAGTCAATGGAAACACGGAACGCTCCCTCCGCACCGAGGAGCACACTGCTGCCTTAGCGGCAGAGGTACAGGGTGGCCTTGTCAAGCAGAACCTCAATTCGGTGACCGAGCCCTCGGACACTGTCAAGAGAGTCCGAACCATCCCGCAGAAGGACAGCTCGGCTCGTCAGGAGCTTGATTAGCAATTTGGCCTCCGTCCCCGTACTAACCAAGTGGCGGTCATCATACCGCGCGTACATAATTATGCACTAAAAATACCATGGACCCGGATGGAGGCATAATCATCTTGTGATCCGCAATACGGCTCGACCGCTCCGGACACTCATACTTTCACTATTTCCCTTTTTTCTTTTGTTTTTCCCTTTTTTACAGACCTTTCCTGGCGGCTTGACCATCGATTCTTTTCGAAGGATAAAAACACCAAGACAACAAGAAGCATGGATGTGCTGGGAAACTCTTAGGTGGTCTCTTTAACGATCCCTTTACCTATTTTCAGGACCCATACGCAGCTCTCTCTTGGTGAAGGCATAGTAAACAGCTTTTCTGCTTATTGCACTACTTGTATAAACGCGCTTTAACGCACCAATGAAATTATAATAGAAACAGTTTGCGGCCCAAATTTTCACGGCTCTAGCTTACCACTGGTTCTTCATTTCTCTTTCCTTTTGCCTTTTTCTTTCTGGTAATTCTATCAGATAACACCCGTACACTCGGGTGTGTTTCAATTTGCCAGGGGCTTCATAGTGCCCCACAACATGGCAACAAAAGTCCAAACACTTTTATAGTACAGTTCGGCACCCCGAATTTAGCACTATATGCATTGGCTCTGAATCATGTCTTTGGTCAATAGTTGGGTTGTCTGACTCCTGTGCTTACTACCTTATGTTCCGCTGTATCGGCTAGGGTAGTAAAGGGAGAACTACTGCGATTGTGCCCTGGTTTACCCAGGTGAGCACCTCAGTAGAGAAAGCCGAAAACTGACTGTCATGATGCGGCGAGAGCCGGTCAGCTCTTTAGAGGTCTCAAATCCTTAGAGAATTTTTCTGCATTATGCGAGGGATCAATACTTAGCCAATCAAGTGTTTACAGCTTCCTAGTCTGAATACTAGAGGATGCGCCTATATTTCTATTTGTCAAACTCATATGGCTGAGTGAGGATGCTAAAGCCGCATAGTCCGATTGCCTGGTTCGTCACGCTAAACACCTCCTTCAAGGACCAAACAATTGGATCAAGAGTGTTTAGATTACATCCCGAACACCCCCGTATTTCCTACGTGGGGGCAGAAGCCGACGACTGGCCAACTCTCAGATTTCACATAACACGGCCGCACAGGAGGAGAATTTTTTAACTAAACATTATATTACATAACGACTTTGTTTCATCATACAGGGCAAAGAAAAACATGATTGTATTCATTCGAAAATAATGTCTTGCACACATTGCGTTGCTACAATGCGCGACCCCTCCAGGACATCTGCAAAATACCGCTCTGGCGTGCGGTGCTCCTTGCCCTCTGGCGGCCCCTCGGCCGTCAGCTTGACAGCGTCCATCTTCGCCCACCACACCTTGACGTGGGCGAAGGCCATGCACGCACCTTCGATGCAGGCCAATCGCTTGACGATGTCCAGTCGAGGACAGGCATTCACTAGCCGCTTCACGAGGCCGAAGTAGCTGTCGGGCATAGCTTCGGCTGGCCACAGCCGGATTATCAAATCCTTCATGGCTAGCTCGGCCACCCTATGCAGCTCCACCAGCTGTTTTAGCTGATCGGTGAAGGGCACGGGATGCTCTGGCGCAAGATACTACGACCAGAACAACTTCTCCGTCGAGCTCCCTTCTTCGGCTCGGAAGAATTCTGCGGCGTCGGACACACTGCACGGCAGATCTGCAAATGCCCCTGGAGAACTCCGAATCTGGGTTAGTAGGAGAAATTTCTTCTTCACATACTTGCTCTGCATACTAAATGCCTTACTCGTTGCGATCTTCTTCACCTCCTGGATCTCCTAGAGGGCATCCTGGGCTTTAACCCGGGCCGCTTCCGCGCTTTGGCGAGCCTTTGAGAGTTTGGCCTCTCGAGCCGAAACATCTCCCTCCAAGGCCTCATATTTCTTGATAGCATCTTGGAGCTCTTGCTGGACCTCGTTGACCCGGGCCTTGAGCTTCTTACGGGCGGTCTTCTCCTTGACAGCCTTCCCCTTGGCTTCGGCCAGGGCCTTCTTTAGTGCCTTGACCTCGGTCGTTGCTTCTATACATATCATGACACTTCGGTCAATGCATATCATTTTACTTTTTTCGAATACATAACGGGTTATCACATACCTTGTTTTTCTTGGAGCTTCTTCCTCGCCTGGCCGAGCTCTTCTTTGGCTTGCTCCAGTTTCTGCTTTAATCCGGAGACTTCGGCAGTGTGAGAAGTCGCGGCCAGCAGCGACGCATGCTTATTCGCATCAGACACAGTTTGGTTAGTTTCTTGTGAAATTTAATTGATCCTCTGTCCGGCTTTTCTTTCCGAACACCGGATAGTGTCTCAGGGGCTACTGTCTATGTGGGGACTTTCTCGGTTAAATTCCGCTTACCTCAAAACATGTCAGCAGGCCGCTGCAGGCTTCGGTCAGTCCGCTTTTAACGGACTGAACCTTCTCAATCACAGTACCCATAAGGATACGGTGTTCTTCCACAATGTAAGCGCCTCATAGCGCTTCCAATAGATTGTCTGGCGCCTCTGGTTGGACAGAGGTCGCCGGCGGGACGGGCACGCCTCCTTCTCTTGAAGGAAGCTGCTTGTCAGACTCCGAGGCCGTATGGGTCTCCATATCCGTGCTCATATGGGGGCCGAATTGAGCACAGCCCCCATCGTTAGTCTCCATGGGGGTTTGTCCCCCCATGTGTCCGGCGGCCAAGGTGTCGCCCTCCGGAGCCGCCATGACGGGCTCCTGAACCTCTCCCTGGCCTGGGAAGGTCCTTTGGGAGAGCACCTCGTCGTCTCCCTTGGCCTTGGGAGAGTAAGCGGCCGGCGGTGTCTCGCTGGCCATTTCCTTTGAGTCCAACGAGCCCTTTGATGAGGATCGCTGGAAGCTGTGGTGGGCAGGACTGTAATAACATGATCAGACATATAAAATACCACAAGGTGGAGAGGCTGGATAAATGGAGGTGTCCGGGTTCCTAGTACTCACGATGCGGACAGGGGCTTGTTCCGGGGGCACCCGTAACGCCCTCGATGTGGCTATATCTCCCACGTGTCGAAGCACGACTTAGAGGCATAACCGCATTGAAAGCAATGTCGCAAGTGAGGTAATCTTCACACAACCCATGTAATACATAAGGGAAAGAGATACATAGTTGGCTTACAATCGCCACTTCACACAATACATGAATAAAGCATTAAATTCATCCAAATACACTCAAGGTCCAACTACGGAACCAAAATAAAAGAAGACTACCCCAAATGCTACACAGATCCCCGATCGTCCCAACTGGGCTCCACTACTGATTAACTAGAACGAAACAACACAAAGGACAAGATCTTCATAGAGCTCCTCCTTGAGCTTGGTTGCGTCAACTGCATGATATCATCGGCACCTGCAAACTGGTTTTGGAAGTATCTATGAGTCACGGGGACTCAGCAATATCACACCCTCGCGATCAAGACTATTTAAGCTTATAGGAAGGGTAAAAGGCATGAGGTGGAGCTGCAGCAAGCGACTAGCATATATGGTGGCTAACATACGCAAATGAGAGCGAGAAGAGAAGGCAAAACACGATCGATGAACTATGATCAAAAAGTGATCCTAGAACAACCTACGTCAAACATAACTCCAACACCGTGTCCACTTCCCGGACTCCGCCGAGAAGAGACCATCACGGTTACACACGCGGTTGATGTATTTTAGTTAAGGTCAACTTTAGGTTTTCTACAACTGGACATTAACAAATTCCCATCTGCCCATAACCACGGGCACGGCTTTTGAAAGTTCAAATCCCTGCAAGGGTGTCCCAACTTACCCCATCATAAGCTCTCACGGTCAACGAAGGATATTCCTTCTCCCAAGACAATCCGATCAGACTCGGCATCCCGGTTACAAGACATCCTCGATAATGGTAAAACAAGTCCAGCAAAGCCACCCAGATGTGCCGACAAATCCCGATAGGAGCCGCACATATCTCGTTCTCAGGGCACACTGGATGAGCAAGACGTCGGGTAGGCCAGCCCAGAGTTGCCACTGGTAGCTCCGGACATCGCTCAGTTTGGACCAACACTTAGACAAGCACTGGCCCGGGGGGGGGGGGTTAAATAAAGATGACCCTTGAGCCGGCTGACCCAAGGAAAAGAAAAGGCTAGGTGGCAAATGATAAAACCAAAGTTGAGCCTTGCTGGAGGAGTTTTATTCAAGGCGAACTGTCAAGGGGTTCCCATTATAACCCAACCGTGTAAGGAACGCAAAATCCGGGAACATAACACCGATATGACGGAAACTAGGGTGGCAAGAGTGGAACAAAGCACTAGGCATAAGGTCGAGCCTTCCACCCTTTATCAAGTATATAGATGCATTAATTAAATAAGAGATATTGTGATATCCCAACAAAATATCCAAGTTCCAACATGGAACCAACTCCAATCTTCACCTGCAACTAGCAATGCTATAAGAGGGGCTGAGCAAAGCGGTAACATAGCCAAACAACGGTTTGCTAGGAGAAGGTGGGTTAGAGGCTTGGCTTAACAATAAGGGAGGCATGATAAGCAAGTGGTAGGTATCGCAGCATAGGCACATCAAAAGAGCGAGCATCTAGCAAGCAAAGATAGAAGTGATTTCGAGGGTATGGTCATCTTGCCTGAAATCCCGCAAGGAAGAAGAACGAGTCCATGAAGAAGACAAACGGACGTAGTCGAACGGGTCCTCACAAACGCGACGTTACCGGAACCAACCCGAAGAAGCACACAACATAGTAAACAACCAACACATGACCATGGCATGATGCACAACCAAGTATGATGCATGTCCGGTTTAATGAGGCATGGCATGGCAAAGTGCACAAACAAACCTACAATTAAATGGAGCTCAATATGCAACGAGTTGCATATTGACGAAACACCACATTCAAGTTATTTAGTTCGATCTCGTTTATGTACCCAACAATATTAAATGTTGATTAACATGGCAAGGGGTGAAGCAAATGAAAACTACCTATCTAGGCAAGTTTAAATGAGGCCGGAACAACAAACAACAAGTCCAGAAAAATCCTCATATGCATATATTAGGTTTGGTACTGTTCTGCCCTAAACACAATTTTAGTGTTGTTAAACATGCAAAGTAAGGCCACGATGTTAAACTAGGCAAAATTCTGCCCCATTTACATAAAAAGTTTGTTAGGTTTGGAGCTAGGGTTATTTAGTTATGAAAATAAATCATTTTAACATGACATAGGAGCAAATTTAACCATACAGCATTTTAAACATTTTAAACATGGATGAATATGACATATTATGAAACTAGATAAAAAACTAAGCAAGTTTCATATATAATTTATTTAGATCCGATGCACGGTTAATTAGTTATTAGATGCATGAAGTCTAGGGGGTTTTCTGCAAAAACAGTTGTCTCTGGAAAAGATAGAAATATTCTCAGCAAGGAAAAAAACACAACGGGCTGAATCTGAACAGAGCTGGGGGCTGCTCACCCATGGGCCAGGCCCAGTCGGCACAACAGAGGAGGAGAAGGGCCGGCCCAGGGAACGGAGGATGGTGCTGGGCCTCGCTGGAGAGGTCAACGCACACGGCGCGGCGCTCGTCGTCTTGTTTCAGTGTTGGTCGAAGGTAGGCGGCGGTGCAGCTGCACAGGCAAGGGCGCTGGCGTCGAGGATCGGTGCGGGAGGAGCTCGGGAGGCAGGCTGCAGAGGCGAGGCGATGGCGCGACTGGGCCCTACACGCAGAACCGCAGTCAACGGTGATGCGGTCCTCGCGCGGGTACAGGAGTGCGAGCAGTTCAAGCTCTTCTGCTCGATGCAGAGCGAGCAAAGGCCGGCGGCGGGGCATGGAGATCGACGAGTCGAGGTACGAGTGATGCGGGAGCAGAGGACGGCACCAAGCTCGGGGTTGCGGAGGAGCAAGGGGCTGCGGCTGCAGACATCGAGGGGCTCCGGCGAGGTCTTGGCAGCGAGGCAGGGACTTGGCATGCCGCGCAATGACCTGAAGTAGACGGCATCGACGGCAGGAGACAGCGGAGATGGCTGGATCCAGTCTGGCTCGATCGATCCGAGGCGGCGTGGGTCGAGGGAGCGCCAGGGAAGGCTCGTTCTGGCCGGAGACAAGGCCATGGGCGATGCTGCATCCTGGTACAGAGAGAGAACGAGGGAGAGATGAGATACTGAGAGGAGGAAAATAGAGGAACGAGGGGGCGCGATGGGGGCTCATCTGCTGGTGGCGCTGCTTGCGGCCGACGGCGATGCAAGGTGTTGAGGAGGGCGGCTGGCGTCGTCGGGAAGAACACCGGCGGGGAGGAAGGACGACGAGGTGGCGAGGAGGAGATCCTGGAGGTGAGGGTCGTCGCTGGTTGCTCCGACGAGCGGCGCGAGGCGGCGGGATCGAGCTCGGGGAGGCACGGGAGGTGGTGGATGGTTTGGATCGGGAGGAGCTGTGGCGGCTGCAGAGTTGATTGGTGGATTCGGAATCGGGAGGGATCCCGAGGAAGAATTTTGGAGCGGCGGCGGCGGGGAGGAATGATGGGACAGACTCCCTAGATGTTAGGGTTGGCCTAAATATATATAGCAATGAGATAAAGGCCTATTTGGACCCTCCGATTTAGATCGGACGGTCGAGATAAAAAGGTTGGGGAGTCCAAATAAAGAAACGGACACGTTTTGTAGACGTTTGGGGTTGATCCGGACACAGCGGTAGCGACAGCCCGAGTCGGGTCCGGGACAGCTTTCGGGCGCGCGCGCGAGGAGGGTCGCGGGCTGACGAGAGAGGTTAGGTAGGGCCTGGCGGTGAGTAGTGGACTGTATAGATGGTCTCGAGCTGAGAGAAGAGAAGAGAGAGAGCCCCGGCCACTGTTTCCGGAGACCGAAAACGTCCGACGTTAGACCGACTATAATGCCGCTATAGTTTAACGGTTGGGCTATCAAACGAACTCTGAATGCGTTGAAACTTGACAGGCGGTCTATCTACACTATAATAAGACCGCACGCCAACTTTCAACCCATTCCGAGAACATTTTCTGGCAACTTATAAAATAAAATTTCGGACATGCTGCGGGCGCGTGCAAGTGTGTCTGGGCTCAGAACGGACAACAGAAAGAACTGGGGGAAACCCGGACGGATGCAGGTTTTGAAAACATGATGATGCAATGCACATGATGACATGACAAGATGCAACACGCAAGCAAATGACATGGCAACGACGGCGAATAACTGGAAGACACCTGGCGCATCGGTCTCGGGGCGTCACAACACCGCTCCTGACTGTTGTCGACGTCCCATGCGGAGTTGTCCGCGAGAGAGCCTTTTCCCTTCTTGGGCGCCTCCGCCTCTAGATTTGTGGAGGCTGCCCTCTTCTTCCTCCCCCATCAGGGGGAGAGTTGCTCTCCTCCTCCTCGCCGTCATCTTCGGCGGCGGAGGAGCGGGTCTTGTCTTCAGACGTCACGTCCGAAGTGCCCTTACGGCGGGGGCCACTCCGGACCCCCTTGGCCTTCTTCTTGGCCTTCTTCTCCGGCGCCGTATAGGGCGCCGGCACCAGCATCTTCGCTAGGCGCGGGATGACTGGTTCCTCGGATAGCGGAGCCAGACATCGGATCTGCTTTGCCCTCTCCATCCAGTCCTGAAGAAGCAATGACAATAAAAGCTTAGACATCATCCTTGAAAAAAGCAAGTAGGGGATGCGTTAAAAATATCATACCTCATTGGCGAGGTGGTTAATGTCGTGCCCGCGGTCCGAATATATGGCCGGCGGTGTCTCGTTGCCCTTGAAGAGCAACTTCCAGGCGTCTTCGTGAGTGGTTTCGAAGAGCCTCTTCAGGGTATGGTGCTTCTTCGGATTGAACTCCCATAGAGGACGGCTTCGGCTTTGGCACGGGAGAATCCGGTGAACTAGCATCACCTGGATTACATCAACAAGTTTGACATCTTTGTCCACCATGCTTTGAACGTGCGTCTGCAGTGCTATCAGCTCATCCGGCGAACACCAGTTCGGGCTCTTCTCGACCCAGGAGGTGAGTCGCATGGGAGCGCCAGAGTTGAATTCGGCAACTGCGGCTCAGGTGGTGCCGCGGGGTTCTATGATGTAGAACCACTATTTTTGCCATTCCTTGACAGTCTCCATGAAAGTGCCTTTCGGCCAGGAGACATTGGTCAGCTTACTCACCATGGTGCCTCTGCACTCTGCGTGCTGGCCATCCACCACCTTAGGCTTCACGTTGAAGACCTTGAGCCACATCCCGAAGTGGGGTTGAATGCGGAGGAAGGCCTCACACACGACGATGAACGCCGAGATGTTGAGGAAAGAGTTCGGGGATATATCATGGAAGTCTATCCCGTAATAGTACATCAGCCCGCTGACGAAAGGGTGGAGTGGAAACCCTAGCCCGCGGAGGAAATGAGGGATGAATACCACCCTCTCATTGGGCTTCGTTGTGGGACGACTTGCCCCTGGGCTGGAAGACGATGGGCGATTTCCTTCGCCAGGTACTCGGCCACCCGAAGCTCAGTAATGTCCTTCTCCTTGACAGAGGAGACCATCCACTTGCCTTGACCTCCGGATCCGGACATTGTTGAGTGCTTGCCTGAGTGGGAAGAAGATGCGAACTTGGGCGCTGGAGCTCAAGAGTGGAAGGGCAGAGGAAGAGAGAAGGCGTGAGAGAAGAAGGGGGAATCCTTATCCCCTTATAAAGGCAGTGAATATCGAATGCCTCCCCACCCGCCCTAAAACTCGTCTATTCCCAAGGTCTGTGTAAACTATTGGAAATATTCCCTAGAGGCAATCATAAAATGGTTATTATTATATTTCCTTATTCATGATAATTGTCTATTGTTCATGCTATAATTGTGTTATCCGGAAATCGTAATACATGTGTGAATACATAAACCACAACATGTCCCTAGTGAGCCTCTAGTTGACTAGCTTGTTGATCAATAGATGGTTACGGTTTCCTAACCATGGACATTGGATGTCGTTGATAACGGGATCACATCATTAGGAGAATGATGTGATGGACAAGACCCAATCCTAAGCCTAGCACAAGATCATGTAGTTCGTATGCTAAAGCTTTTCTAATGTCAAGCATCTTTTCCTTAGACCATGAGATTGTGCAACTCCCGGATACCGTAGGAATGCTTTGGGTGTGCCAAACGTCACAACATAACTGGGTGGCTATAAAGGTACACTACGGGTATCTCCGAAAGTATCTATTGGGTTGGCACGAATCGAGGTTGGGATTTGTCACTCCGTATTACGGAGAGGTATCTCTGGGCCCACTCGGTAAGACATCATCGTAATGAGCTCAATGTGACTAAGGGGTTGGTCACAGGATGATGTGTTACGGAATGAGTAAAGAGACTTGCCATAACGAGATTGAACAAGGTATCGGTATACCGACGATCGAATCTCAGGCAAGTGCTATACCGGTAGACAAAGGGAATCGTATACGGGATTGATTGAATCCTTGACATCGTGGTTCATCTGATGAGATCATCGTGGAACATGTGGGAGCCAACATGGGTATCCAGATCTTGCTGTTGGTTATTGGCCGGAGAGATGTCTCCGTCATGTCTGCATAGTTCCCGAACCCGTAGGGTCTACACACTTAAGGTTCGATGACGCTAGGGTTATAGGGAATAGATGTACGTGGTTACCGAATGTTGTTCGGAGTCCCGGATGAGATCCCGGATGTCACGAGGAGTTTCGGAATGGTCCGGAGGTAAAGATTTATATATGGGAAGTCCAGTTTCAGTCATCGGAAAGGTTTTGGGGTTTATCGGTATTGTACCGGGACCACCGAAGGGGTTCCGGGGGTCCACCGGGAGGGTCCACCTGCCCCGAAGGACCTAATGGGCTGTAGTTGGGTGGGAACCAGCCCCTTAGTGGGCTGGTGCACCCCCCCAAGGGCCCAAGGCGCCTAGGGTTGGAAACCCTAGGGGGCCGCTGCCCCCCCGGGGGCGGGCGCTCCCCACTACAAAAAAAATACACTTCCATGATGATACGTGTTTGTCATAGTAGGTCGCTTTTTTTTGTCATGCATGTACATCCATGACAAATTTATGACAGAATCAAGATAGTCATACATGTGCTGTCGTAGAAGTGTTCCATGACATTACCAAAATTATCATCACGGAAGTGTCCACTTCCATGACGATAAATCGAGCGTCACAGAAGTGCTTTCGTCAAGGGTGACCGACACGTGGCATCCACCGTAACGGAACGCCGTTAAGCTATCGGGTCGGGTTTTGGATCCGATAACCAGTTAACAGCCCCGACCAATGGGGATTTTCCACGTGTAAAATCATCATTGGCTAGAGGAAACACGTGTCGGCTCATCGTCGGGACAGATGTCATCCACTCACTGGACAGAAAGCGCCTATGATACGTCGACACGTGGCACGGCCCAACAAGTTTAAATGGGCCGGCCCAACTAGAGGCCCACAAGATTTTGCAGACCATAATGGGCCGGCCCAGCTAAAGGCCCATGAAATGTTGTGGACCATAATGGGCTGGCCCAGCTAAAGGCCCACAAGATTTTGCGGGCCATAATGGGTCGGCCTAGGTAAAGGCCCACAAGATTTTTTTGTGCCATAATGGGCCGGCCCATGTAAAGGCCCACAAGATTCTTGCACGTCATAATGGGCCGGCCCAGCTAAAGGCCCATGAGATTTCGCCGACATTAATGGGCCGGCCCAGCTGTAGGCCCACAAGATTTTGAGGACCCTAGTATGCCGGCCCATTAACTAGCTGCCATGTTTTGGGCCAAATGCTGGCCCATATTTGATCCGGTCCATTAATGGCCTGCCACACTCCGGGCCTAATAGTGACCCATATGAGATCCGGCCCGTTAAAAGCCTACCATGTTCTGGGCCAAATTATGGCCCAGATCAGGTCCAGCCCTTTAAGAGGCTTTGGGCTCAACTATGGCCCATATCAGATTCGGCCCGTCAACTGGACACTATGCTTTTGGGCCCACTTGCTAAAGGCCCACTTAGTAATTCGGCCTGATATTAGTTTTGGCCTGTTAAGGGCCCGTTTAACATTTCGGCCCTATATTAATTTCGGCCTGTTAAAAGCCCGTCATATAGTTGGGCCTAACTACGGCCCGGTTTGCATCCGGCCTGCTTGCAGCCGATATCTGATTGGGCCAAACAAGGACCCAGACAATTTTGGCCTATTAAAAGCCCGTGATTTGATTCACACAATCATGGGCCGGGGTTCATTTCGGGCTGCTGGGTAACTAGTAGGAATTAAGAACAAACCTACTCTATACAATAAAGAAACTACGGCATAGTAACTAAGAATAAACCTACACTACACAATAAAGGATTTAGGTATATTACATCCATTCGGCATCAAAGTTCGCCACCAGTGATCATAAAGCGCAACGAAGAAGCAGATTACAAAAACTGGGCACCATTGTAGCGTAACAAAATAATACTGAACCGAGACCACTTCCAAGACAGTTCAAGAAAGGTTAGCCTTGCGGGGGAACTGCTGCGCAAGCTGCTGAGCAAGGCTGTGAGACCGGCCTAGCAAGTCGGTCATAGCTTCCAGGTGTAGGTGTTTAGCGATGAGGTTCTCATTGGTGTTCTCCGCAATCTTTCTTAGAGATAGGACTTCAAGTCGAAGTTGAGTTGCAGAATGCCTTTCTGCTAGAACTTGGGACTGAAGAAGTCGAACTAATTCAGACAACGAATTCTGTGAGCTTGTCTGACTGTTAGTCTCAAGTAACTTGAATACTGCATCAAGACAAGACTTTGGGGTTGTCTCGCTATCTTCAAGATGTTTTGCCTTCTTTGCTGCAATATATGTTGGGTTTGTCTCACAGCCTTCAGCAGACTTGTGCATGCCATCAGGCATATCACCCTGAAACAAAGCAGAGAGATGACATGTTTTGCATGTGTATAAACAAAGATGATAATTGTTCTGTCAATTCTATCCAATTTCAAATTAGAAAATAAAGAGTATGTTCAAAATATCAATAGCATAATTTGGCATTGTTCATAAGGCGGGGAGCTTCACCACACTACTGGATTACCATGTCAACATAACAAGCATAGATGAAGGGCAAAGAAAATCATTGTATCTATTTTGGATAATGTGCATGGCATGTTGTTCATATCATCAGCCACATCAGTAAGATAAAACAGGAGATGACAAGGTGCAAACGTGGGCTGCTTCACCACACACTAGATTATAGATCCACAAAAACAAGCATACATATAGGGAGTATTAAGTAATGTGCATGGTATGAATAAGGAATTTGGTTTTACAAGTAAAACTTAGAACTTACGGTTCTTACGAACATGCATTTTGGTAGAAACAGCAAACTAAACAGCAGTAAACGATAGGGAGTATGAGCAAATTAAACAGCAGTTGAGGATAAAGGCTTTAGAAGGACCGACTTACATTAACAGTTAACACCGGCTTTATAATGCCCTTCTCCATGGCAATGGAAGGATAACTCAAGAATTTCAGCACAGAATCTTCTTCATAAGCATTGCCTGTACTCTACATTTTGTAGAGAGTAATTATAGATATGATAATACTGGAAGGGATAGAGGATAATGAAGATAAGATGCAGATTGATGCTACATAATCAACTACCAATCCCTGGAAGTACAAGCGTTACAGGACAAAATGTACTGACAAGAGCAATGGGCTACACTTCTGCACTGGCATTGTCTGTGTATTCTACTTGTTGGTAAGATTAAATATAGATCTGATCTTTTTTAGTAAATGGTGGGCGAGGGAGATAAGATGCAGAATGCTACAAAATGAACCAATCCCTCTTCCATAATACAAGAGTGTTTTGAACACTGGTGTACTGTATAAAACGTTCTTATATTATGGGACGGAGGGAGTAGCTGTTAATGTAAGTACAGTGATAGACCACGTTCAGTCCTTACAAGAGGACTGCAGAGCTAAACCTCTTCAAAAGCATTGGGTTGATTCTAAATTTATTTAAGAGTCCATACGGATCTTATAATGTCCACCAGATGGACGATTATGAGGCTAACATGTGTAGTGATGCTACATAATCAAACAGCTATGAAAGCAAGTATGGTCATACAGGGCAAGAGGTACTCACAAGAGCAATGCAGTGTGCAGTATAGTTGCGAGATTCTGTGGTCCCTTGAGAACGAATGTTCTTCTGCTAACATTTTTCATACAAGTGAGACATTAAGGCAAATGCAGAAATGTAGTTCAAATTGTGATGTGATATCATAGACAGTACCTTACGCTGCAGCCGAGACCAATGTGTAACAAGATTATTCCAGTCACCGTCGGATAAATGTAGCACCAGAGACTTTATAGAAATTTCATTCAGAGGCTTGCCATCGAAGTGCGCTTGCCCCAGGTAGGAACGATACTTCATCAATGAGTGCTTGAAAAGTGCAACCAACCCTTGCTCGTCATCACAATCCAGTTTGCGCCTCGCCTATTTAAAAGAATGAAATCTTGTGTCTTCTGTTAGCAGAAACATATGCAGTAATGACCATGAATAACATTAGTACATTACTTACGCGTAAGTTGCGGAGGAAGACTGGAAATTGTTCTGTGTCTGCGGTATAATCTTTCCATGATGGAAAGATGCGCACAAAGTTCCTGACAACAACATAAGCTTCGTCTTCTAAACTGGGAAGAAATGGAACAGGGGTTCTATTTGCTGCAATTGGGGCTCTCTCTGGTTCGAAAAGGGATTTGGCAACTGGATTTGGTGTACTCTTTGCTGGAATGGGTGTTTTGCGTCGTACAGCTGGTGCTATGTCAACTGGCATAATCATACTGTTTGCTGCAATTGGGGTCTGCTGAGTTGGGGCATCAGAAATGACCAGTGTAGTAGGGCTAGAGTCTGCTAGAGTTGGGGTATTTTGTGGGTCAGGTGATATTGCAACTACACCTAATGGGCTATTTGATTTATCAGGTGCCACTACCTTTTCCAAATACTTTGCTTGTGCTCCTCCACGATCAGCAATCGCCCTCTTCCTTTTGAACGTCTGATACACAAGAACAACATTTGAATGGATAAATATGGTATGATGACAGATGGAATATGTACTGAAAATGGATAGGCAGGGCGTATTCACATACACGATGTGTAAACTAAGTTAATGGCAGTTCAACAAAGTAGAAGCAATGCAAAGCATCAGTTGCAAGATATGTGCGAGCAATGTAACCTTGGAAAGTTAGAGCAAGTATCTTGATGGGTGAATAAGATAGGGCATCTTCCTCTGACTCCTCCACTAGGGAGCTACATTGACTTAGGTCTCCCTCTAGCTCAGAATCACTGTTAGGTCATATTCTGGGCATGAATCTGTAGGTGGAGAGTGTTTGCATTGCATTGCATTGCATCCAGACTTGATTTCAGTCCCTTAATGCCAAGTTTGACAGCCATGGCATTGTTCTGCTTTATTCTTTTCATGCGCGCAAGCTCATAATCATTATGATGCTGTTCAGAATCTGAGATTCATGAAAACATAAAAAGTAGTCAGATTATCTATGGAATGCATTGCGATTTCAACTCGGAGAGTGTCTCCCTATAAACCCCTGCATATGCAAAGTTCACCTCCCCAACCGTGCTGACCAGACCACACACAGAGATACGCACCCGAGCGGCGAACATGCATTTTCGAAACTAATTTAGGAACATTTAGCTGACCAATTAAACAACTCTATTTTAATAATATCAGATTCGTATTTGAACAACTAAGCTTGTTTAGCTTGATGGGTGGAGCAGTGTTATTATGACACGAAGCATGTATTCTGATGTATAGTGATCATAAAAGGGGGAAACTCTAAGCATATATTTTTTAGCAAAAGAGGGTTTCCCCTCTGATTTCTATTAAAGAAACCACCACGGAACCAACATGATCAATTAAACCCTAAGCATGATCAATTAAACCGTATTATGGTTGTGCCATGGCAGATTTGAAGCTGCAAACCGGAGAAATGATATTTAGCATCCATTGTTTGCGTCGAACTAAGAACTAAATTTTAAGAGCTGAAAAGAAAGTAGAGTAACCAAGTTAAGATCTATTTTCTGGTTGAGATCAAAAAGTTGAGGAGATATGAAGTACCACCTCTCTTGCGGCGCCGTGTAGGCATCGGGGGTGCGATGGCTGTCGGTGGCATTGAAGCAGATCTGCAATGGTAGACGGGTGCATCGGGGGATAAGTCCCGTTGCGGTGGGAGAGAAGGTCGTGTGAGCGGCCCCGGCAAAGAGGACGACGGCGCCGATGAAGCGAGAGGACGCGATGCAAGGCTATTGGTCCGTCGCCGTGGATGAGAAACGTCCATCTCTAGCAGTGGACGACGCGGTCTTGGTAGGCGCTCCGGCATGGTGGAGGACAGTGGCGATGGATGTGGTGGAGGACGGCGGCGATGGATGGGGTGGCGGACGGAGGCTGGTGTGGGAATGGGGTGTTCTAGCGCGGACGGTGTATGAATGGGAAAATGGAGGGAGAGGTACGGGGAACCATGTTTTTGGGATGAGCCTGTCTGAAATATGGGAAAGTTATGAACTTATCCCCCGTTTCAAATTTGGACGTCTCGTCGGTTGGGGATAGGACGGTAATCTCGCATCTCCCAAATATTTGCCGGTAACTATTTCGGGCGAAGAGAGGGTGTTTTGCCGCCCACGGTTGGCGCCCGCGGTGTATGAACGGGGCTGACAGGTAGGGCGGTTGTGTCACATCTGATGGAAGTTACACATCTGCCCCTATTTGAAATATTAGCCTACATCTATTTCGGACGAGGAGAGGGTGTTTTGCCACCCACCGTGTATGAATCGGGAATGGAGGGAGAAACAGAGGTCTTTCGGACGAGCTTGAATCAAATGAGTTTTGCCGCCCATGTTTGACGCCCACCGTGTCGGAATGGGCTCAGAGGTGGTCGTGTCACGTCTAATTGAAGTTACTAACCTACCCCTATTTAGAGCAGTGGAAATCGGGCCGATGGATTGTCCGTGTAATGGGTAGACAGTAATTTCCATCTCCCAAACACTTGGCTTCGGGCAGCCGATGTGGGAGTGGACATTTTGCTGTTTCTTTCGAATTTTGGGACAATAAGCATCCACATTTACCCTGGCAACTAAATTCGAATCCATTTTGTATTCCTATATGAATCTTTATAAATCATTCTATGTGTTTTTATATATCTTCAAAAGGACGACAAAGATGTATTCCACTGTCATATATGAATATGGTTTACAAATGTCGATACTCAAATTCAGAAACTAGAATCCAGTTTAAGGTGAATTCGAATATTTGGAACACTTCATGTCCAACTCAAATGTCACACGCAGCATAATGTGTACTCCCATTTAGATATGTACACAAGCGATGTATCAAGATTCAAATACCGAGTCAATCAACCAAGAATGTACGGAATTAATAAACATATAAACACTTATAGAGTATATGGATCAATAATATCAACTAACATACATAAGCTAGGCCGCTGTACTTTTTTTGGCTACAACAGCATCCTTTTTTAGCCAACATCTTGGCCCTTTCCGATGCGTGCCACTTATGGTCCATCTATACTACTATTGCTGAATGCACATTCAGCCCGATTTGCATATTTGTAGGTCTGGCACAACAATCCAAATGAAATGTCTCCGAGTCTTATCAATTAATACAGAATTGTGCTCAGATAAAATTACAAACAAAAAAACAAAAAAACAATTATTACATGTCTCTAAAACAAATGGTTTGATTGATTACATGAACAGACAACACAAAGGTTATTCAACTATGGAAAGAAAATTTCACCTATGATTTACCAAGTAGGAATTTAATTTCCTTTTTTCCTTCAGGACCTTAACAATCTGGTCAGTCTCAGCTTGCTTCGTTTTGAAATCCACCAAATATTTAATGGTTGTCTTGAGTACTGCTTGTGATTGTGCTGTTTGCTTCCTCAACGTGTCAACTTCATCTCTAAGGCAAGAAGCAGAATCTCTTTCTACCACTAGTTTAGCCTCTAGAACATCAGCAGTTGGCAATTCATAATGCACGATTGGGCCGGTGCCACTACTGTGGGATGAAGCAACGTCCATGGGGACCTTGCTCTTTGATCTTGGGCTAACCTGTTTTGCCATTAAAGTTCCGATTGGATTCAGAAAAATTGAAGTTAGCAAAACATCTCAACTGGGAGTTATAATAGCAAACCAGTTAAACAAACAAGGAATTAAAGAGTTTTAATTGGATGCTGAAAAGTAGTTATTAACATCATTGTAACCCGCTATTGCAGCAGTAAAGCAGTTAAACAAACAAGTAGATATTTAAGTTAAGGCAAACAAGTAATTCTTAACAGTAAGTATCAAACACATAGATAGACGCAGTCTACAATATGATTAACAGGCTGTGCCATTATGTAATCAGTAGCAAACTAAATTAAGCCAAGCAACGTAATTGAACAATTTTGCAATAAGTGGCTAACTAAAATTCTGAGAAGCAGGTAACTGAACTTACGCTAGTTCTTTGTACAGGCACACTGCAACTTCTTTTTCGCTTACAAGGTTGTACGAAGGAGAACATGGCATCAATTGCTTGGATACGCAGTCCCAATACTTCTTTCTTCCCACACTGCATGGGTAAGTCGAATGGTTAATCTGGTAAGATAGTGCGTCCTTGATATGTTATATGAGGACATGTAGTCAGACTAGTTGTAGCCAAACACATCACACTGGCTTTTACTATATATTTCATGCGATTACTTTTGGCATATCGAGATCTAAGCAATCTACAATAGGATGAAAAGACTGGCATCCTTCACATTATTGGCGAAATCAGTTCATAGAAACAAGCAATTCAACCATTCTGTGGGTAAATCAAAAGCGCCACTGGAATATTTTTCACTATCCAATCATACACGCAAAAAGGGGCGACGCCACCATAGGGGCTGGTATGGGCGGCCGCCTCAGGTGGCTGGAAAGTGGGCACCTAGTTTGAGTCGTCCAGGTTGGCCCATGCTAGTTTTGTTCATCCCAACGCACGAGTAGGCAATGTAAAAAATGAAGAAAAATGTTTCAATTTGGATGGGCCAATAACATAAGTGCAAGGCAGGCCCTATAGCAGACTCGCGGCCCAAACGAGCGCCTCCCATATCGATTGACAGCAGGAAAAATCCCAATTCATTTGCTCCAGCCTCCAGTCTTGTTCGCTCCTAACCTAGCCGCCGCTGGACAGACTGACACAACACTTCCTTGCGCCCTTGTTGGAGGGCGGTCGCCGGGCTTCAAGCGAGCGGAAGGACAAGAAGATGAAGATCCAACCCTGGGTGTAGCCTGCGTGGGAGGCAGCGGCGGCAGCACAGGCATGGCATCGAGCTTGCGCAAACGGACAGCCGCAGCTTGCAAGAGTAGCATGCGCAACGAGCAGGTACATCACATCCCTGATTATATCTAATTCAACTCTTCAATTTCTGGCCAATAGTTAAACCTGACGGTGTTGTAAAACTGCTTGTATGTAGGGAATCTATGAGAAAATGAAACCAATTTCTACTTATTTTATAACTCCCCCAATCAATACTGAACTGACTAAATCTGATGTATCTAATCAAGTTTCCGGTGCAAACATACAAGCTCATGTTGTTCTTGAGCCTGAAGTGTCTAATGAACAGACTGCTAATGAAGGATCTGATGCAAACATTTTACATGCTCCTGGTGATGAACATATAGTGTCTAATGAGGGATCTAATGCAAGCATTTTGCAAGCTCATTGAAGGATTTAGTGTCTAATGATGATCTACTATGTTGAGAGAGACAGAGATTTGCAGGCATTGATGACAAGCAAATGATAGTGCATTTTCATAGCTTGAGGAAACGTCGAGGCCATCTACCAGAAAGTCCCCGTATCATGACAACATAGCATAAATACTTTTCTAATCTGTTGTTTGAAACTATTGGCATACTTATGCAGGATAGATATATTGATATGCAGTTTGCGCACTGGTTATACGTGCAATTACACTTCGATATTTTCAGCCGGAGAACGAATAATTCAAGCAGGTACAGACCATGTTTGTAGTCCTTGTACACCATGTTGCATTTTGTGTTTTTTGGTGCTTGCATCATTTAGTGTTTATAATCTGAACTACTTTGGATCATTAGCTGGTTTTCAAAGTGCATGTAGCTTCACATTTCTCAAGCTATGTTGATTTCCGGAGTGCAAGTGCCTTCGTATTTTTTAAGTTAAATGTTCGCCCCTGGTAACTTGAATTCGTGGATCAGCCACTGCACACAAATCATACACGAATGCTAGTACGAATAAAATGAAATGCAGGGACTTACGCTAGCTCGTTGTACAGGCTCACTGCAGCTCTGCTTGCGCTTGGGATGTTCCACGTACAATTCCATGTTACCACTTGCTTGGATGTGCAGGCCTTGTGCTCCTTGCATTCTCCTCTACATTTTTGACATGGCGAATGGTTGATCAAATAAGAGGAATCGACCTTGATGTTGTACCGGAGGACAGATACTTACAAGGTTATACGGGTGTGCAGGATGTGTACCAGATCCCATAGCACCGTCATGCTTCGCTAAAATATGGATTTGCTTGTTTTAGATGATATCTCCAGAAGAAATAAGAGTTAAGGTCAGAGTTGCATAGGCGTGTAAGCTAAGAGAGCAGTGAAAGGATATCCAAACATCGTCGGAACAGTGCACAAGGGAGTGATGTGTGGATACCTAGTTTGGGTCGGCGTTTGGGCATGCTCGCCTAGCTAGAGTGCGGGTCACTTCAGAGCCATTGAGGGTGATGCGCTGGCGTTGGCTGGCCGTGCATGGATGCAGATCTTGAGTGGCAGCGGAGCGCTACGATGTGGTGGACGGGACCGTTGGTGAAGCCCCAACGGCCTCGGGGGGCGGAGGTGCGACGATGTGCTCGGTGAAGTAGCCTCGGTGAGCTGGGAGACGGCGTCGGTGAAGCGCACCTGATGCGGTAGAACTCGGTGTCTGTGAGGCACGTCGGTTGTGGCGGCCGACATTGTCGGTGGACCACCTGGTGCGGTGGACGAGGGCGTAGATGAGGTAGCTCCGGTGCGGTGGTGAAGCGCAACCATCATCTTCGTCGTCGTCGTCCGGCACAGAGGTGGGGAACGGTGGGGAAAGAGACGAGACGAGGGCCGATTCGAGGGTTGGCGGCGAATTATGGATTTGAGCAATCTGGGCGCGGAAGGGGACGGTGGAGAAGAGAGATTTTGCAGGGCTGGAATTGGGGCCGCCAGATATTTCAATCCGAAACGTGGAAGCGCGAACTTATATTGTCGTCATCCTTTTTTGGGGGGAGGGGGGTGGGTGGCTGGGTGCTACGCGTCCGTCCGACACACGCGACCACCCCGACAGGACTATGCTTCGGTGCCTTAAGGCACCTGCCTTTGTGTCCATGACATATGGACCCAACAGGTGGTTGGCCCACATGTCAGTGACCCAAAGGCAGTTGCCTTTAAGGCACCGAAGCAGCATCCATCCCGACACGACCCTGGTTTGCCTGGTGCGCCTACATTTGAGAATGCAAACGAATCTTCTTTCATTTGCAAACGAATCTGTATGTATTACCATGCCCGTGTTTTCCTTGCAATAATTAGTCATTCAAAATGAGATACTCCATCCGTTCACTTTTGTAAGTCGTTTCAGACAACTTAAAATGAACTATTTTGCACATTGTCTGAAATGTCTTCAAGGTCTTATAAAAGTGAACAGAGGGAGTACTATAAATTAATTAATGAGGAGTTATTTGAAAAAAATCAAAACGGTACCCACGCTAACGTGGATTAGAGTGTGTGTCACATAATTAGTTATTTGAATTAGAGTGTGTGTCACGTAGTTAGTTATTTGAATTAGAGTGTGTGTCATGTAGCGATCTCCAATTCTAATGTGGATTTCGCATTTCACTGTATCCATGCTACTTTTTTAATACAAATTCATATGTATATGATGAACACCATGGTAGTGAGAAATTTTTTTGATGGATTCAAACATATGACCTACAAAATAGCACAACAAACTGAGTCAATGTCAACTTTTCGAAACTTAGTATGGCACGAATTCGAAATAATTACCCATATGCCTGGTCCTCGGTTCAAATCTTACAATGTACACCGAATTGAAACATCGATATTAAGTCTCGTACTATGTACATTCAAATGTTGTTTTTACGCCCCCCCCCCGCACAAACCCTACATACTTCCTGTATCGGTCAATCTTCCTCTCCTAACCACCTTAGGAAGCTATCGGTTTCCAACACACATTCATTCTTTCTCTCCATGTTTCGATCTCTTAGTCTCTCAACTACACAACCCCTTTTTCCACTATGTTACCAAATGTATTTACCTCACACACCCGCCATTGCACCCCGTGCCGAGCTCTCTCTCTCTCCCCCTCTCCCTCTCACCCTCTCGCGCTAAATACATGCATTGCCTATCTAGCCCCCCAACCTCTCGTGCATGCGCACACATGCACGTTGTATATATAGGTCACTCCCTCGAGATTGTCTCACTCTTTCTTCCACACGGCGGGCCACACTCGCTCAATCTCGCTCTCTTTATTTGAGTCTCGTTTAACCTCATTTTCTTTCACACACAAATGATATATCTCCCTGTTCGGCCTCGATCGACACACTCTATACTCTCTCACGCAGATTGTCTATCTAGGTCAGTCCATCCAAGCCGCCACCACTCTTTCGACCTCATGGTGGGCCACGCTCACTCAATCTCTCTCTCTCTCTCTGTATGTCTCGATTGACCTTGCTCTTTCTCGGACAAAAACGATATATCACCATGTTGAGCCCAATTTGACCTATTCACATTGTATACTCTCTCACGCACATCATCTATCTAGGTCACTCTCTCCATCCCGTCTCACTCTTTCGATCGCACGGCGGCCCTATGTGATCGGTTGACCTTGCTTCCTCTCACGCACAAAATATATCTACACGTCTGTGACTGGATCATCTCTCAAGCTCTATCTTACAGCCCTCACCCTTGCCAAAAAGCTCAATCGGACAATATCTCTCCAGAGCATATATATTTGTTCAATGAATGTCGGACCACACTCACTTTGTCTCTCTATCTATATGTCTCTCGATTGACCTCGCTTTCTCACACCGTATCTTCCACGCATTGAAGCTACTACCTCTCCATCCCTCGCAAAGCCGGAGCTATTTACATTGCGAGGGGCACTCCAACCTTGGATTAATTTGTGTAGGCATTTATTCTGGTCGGTTTAGATTATATTTTCATAGCATTCGGTCCACAACTACTCCAATCACCGTAGCGGGTAATTAAGCTACGGGGAGCACCTAATATGAGCACCGGGGAGCCGTTGGATCAAAGATGCAGCGGCACACACGAGGCCTGAATGTTTTATTTGCAAAAAAAAACTTTGGAGAGTTTGGAAATTGCGCATAATTACAAAGACTACTCCCAAGCCATTGGATCTTACTTCCAACGGTGTAAAAACTCGTATCACCATAGTATCTAAGCTGCGGGGTGGATGTGATATTCTATGCCGCTGTCATTTTTGTTCGTAAACTTGCAAAAAACATGTAACTCGTGCCGTTACTTGTCTAACCGCGCAAAGTGTTTGTTCAAAAAAACCATACTACACTGAAATATCGGAACAACACACGGGGGTCCCACTTGTCATTAATAAAATTTGGACCTAAAACTAACAAATCTGAAAGATGAGATTCGAACTAGCAACCTGGACTACAAAACGTAAGTCGATAGCCTAAAAAAACGAACGGTTGTTGGCTTTGTCCCATAACTTGATTTTATACAGTACTTGCGTTGAGTAGAGTAGAGGGAGTGCCTCGTCAACACGTGCATGACCGTTATCTCACTTACTGGTGGGTCCCAGGTCCGCGATCTCAATCTCTCTTCTCTCCATCTTCTAACCTTTGCACGAGCACATGCAAAGAGCAGCGCTAGCTTGCCGTGGTGTTATTACAACTAAAAAAACTTGGAAAATAGAAGAATCGCCTAGAACAAGAGATGTTGTGGCTGGTCGAGACGGAGCTAACCACATCTATCCTCCGTGCCACGTTTGCATGATGAAGCTGTGTAGCTAGTGGGGTGTTTTCAACCAACTGGCTGGGTCCCGAGGTCGAACCATAGGTACTCTACTATGTCTGATACAGTATAGTTTTACACGCACCTTTTTACTCCATGCCGAGACGTGGCAAAATCTACCGCGCGGTTTCGGGGTCCTCCCGGGTGGTGCACGTATATATTCTTCCTGACGTGGGACACCCTACCACGCGTTTTCTGGGTCCTCCTCGGTCGTAGCGCCGAAGCAAGTAAATGAGTCGTCAAATCACGAAAGACCACCTTTCCCGCCGAGTACATCAGTGAAGCACGGTGGCTAGCTAGTTGGGCTAGTTCGACCGATTAGCTAGGCCGCCGCCACATTTGTTTTTCACCCCTTTTTTATCTACTTGCCGGCAGGTAAATTTAAATATCCACCACGGCATTGCTCTGGTGTTTGGGTGCGGCAGGATTTTTAATTTTTTGATTGACGGGAGCAGGCGCGGCAGGATTTTTAATTTTTTGATTGACGGGAGCAGGCGCGGCAGCAATTAATCATGATGACTCCGCCTATACCCATTGCTCCCTGATGTGAGAAGTCGTCAACTGGTGTTTTACCGTGGTGAAAACCAAAAGATTCCCCGCTCCCTACGCCTTCCCATAGATTGCATTGCCTTTCAGCCATTTCGCCCCCTTTGCTTCCTCTCCCCATTGCTTCTACCTGGTGCCATGGCGGCGCAGCAGATCACGGAGTCCGAGGTGAGGCTCCTGACACAGGAGCTCCATGACAAGGATGCGGAGCTTAGGGCCAAGGACGTGGAGCTCCGTGAGCTCAAGGAGGAGAGGATTGCCATGCTCCTCCGTTATGTGCGGGAGTTCACGGAGCTTCAAAAGCGGCAGGCGTCCACCACAAAGATGCTCGAGGCGTCAGCGGCGTTGCTGCAGAAAGCGGGAGATACAATAGGCCGTCAGGGGAGCCGGCTGGAGCCTGAGCGGGCCGATCGTGCCGAGGTCCAGGTTCACCTCAGCCACTTGGTGAACCAAGTTGCCACACACGTGTTGCGGCTGCGCGATGCCTACCATCGTGCGAGCGCAACGATGCCGGCCATCGGGCTAAACCCTCTGCCTGGGCATGTCCATGTCTCGGCGCAACATGACCGTTGGATCAAACTCAGACGGTGCAGATCAGTCACTGTAGCACAAAGCGTGTGGGTGTGTTTGGTTGCATTCTCATCTCAATATAGTTGTTTCCTCTTCGTGTATTTTTGTCAACCTACTAGTGTGGACTCATGCACCCTTCATGCACTCTGCCAAACACTCAAAAGTGGGTCGAGAAGGGAACTTTTGCTCCCATCCCGTGCACCCTTCATACACCCTGCCTAACACTATTCGTGGTTCATGTGGTTCATGTTTCGTGGAGTATTGTAGCACCGTACTCTCCGTGTGATGTGGACCTAGTTCTGTTAACATTGATCTCACCATCCATTCTCGACCGGACAGTCGAAAAAGCGGTACTATGTTACATATAGGAGTAGTTGACATGCGCACAACATCATTTGTTATCGCCATATCTTACTACACTAGCAACAAGATTGTGTAGTACTGACGTATGAACCACTACACATGCCTAGTAGTAGGAGCACTGTGTATGTTCAAGTGGCTGCCGTGTTTCGCACTCCTCCGTCATAAGAGTGGAAACGCTTGCTGTAATCATTTTTTTCTTCTGAAAAATAGTGTACACGCTATACCGTGCGGATCCTCCTCCAGCCATGCACTAAAGTACTCACTTTCGCCGACGTGTGGGACAGCCAGCATCGGGGTCCACCAGCCATGCACTAAATTACTCCATAGTAGAGTGACGGTAGAATACCCCGATTGAAGCGCCGCAGTAATGCCCAATGAGCCTTCAAATCACAAAACCCCCTCCTTTCCAGCAGTAAGTTGGACGGACGAAGCACCCATCATTTCACTCTTCTCTCTCAGCTTCGTCTCTACCCAACCCTCGCTTCTGCCTCATCTTTTTCCTCATTTCTTCAGGAAAATCCTGACCTGCTTCTGCCATTATTCTTCCCTCCCAAAGATAGAAAGGTGAGCGCATCAATGGTGTTGATTCTGGCCAAGGCCCAGTCTTGCAACCCCGAGACTGATCCTATAACTCCCTCTCTTTTCTTCTTTTGGGTTTGTGATTATGGTTTCTTTTCTTTTATTTCTATTTGACAGTTTCTTGATGGACGCTGGAGCACCGGCCGAAGTGATGTCTATGGCTTCGGCCAAAACCGTTGAGGCTCATGGTACGAAGAAGCGCAACCACCCCGCCGAGACTACCGCAGACAAGCTCAAAGCCATCGCCCTGTCCAAGCCCCCCTCTCCGGGATCCCTCATTAAGCAAGTCCAGGTAATATCTCTTCTTGACGATCTTTTACTCGATCTTGATCGTGTTTTTTCATCTAACACGCAGTACTAGTACTAGTAGTACAACTTTCTGGGTGATCTTGCATGTGATTTATGTGTGCCAAATGACGGTTCTAAATTCCTCTTTTGACCAAAACATGCGAGAGGTTGACACTAATTTCTTATAGATTACTTTCAACTAATCCCTCTGTCCCAAATTTCTTGTCTTAGATTTGTCTAGATACGGATGTATCTAATACTAAAATGTGACTTGATACATCCGTATCTAGACAAATCTAAGACAGTAATTTTGGGACGGAGGGAGTACTTTATGAACATCAATGCTACCTTTTAAGAGGGTATATTTGCCTCAGTAACTTGTGTTATGGATATTGCATGTAATCCCTCTGCTCTCATGCCTTTGAAGACATGTTCTAGTATCTTTGTTCACTCATTTCTGTGCGTATATGTAGTCATATATGGAGTATAATATCGAAAATCATCTTATATTTCTGAACGGAGGTAGTAATAAAATATGGTTTCTGTTTGAATTAGAACCAGGTCCGCGGTGGAGATGAAGTTCTCAAAGTCATGCCGTGTGAACTAGAAGACCTGATGATGAGTTCTACTGCTAAACTATCCAGCTGTTGTGTCCTTGTCGCCACGTGTCCTGAACTAGTGTTTTCCTGTAGCATTGTTGTCAGGCGTGTTCTCGAGGCTGTACTTGACCACAACAATTTCCTGGCTGTGCCTTTGATTGCGAAGGGTGTGGTTCTTGTAAAGCTTCCCAACAAATCTGATGTGTCATGTCTTCATCATCATGTTTATGAGTGGAAAGACCACTCTGTTAGGTTCTCCAAGGTTGACAAGATGGTGATGGTAGTCCGTTATGCGGGGTGCATCCCTTAGGTCGGTGGCAAAAAATAGTCTGCAGAGTTTAGTTAGTGCAACTTTCCTTGTCTGTAGTAAGTACTATTGTTCAGTACTTGATTTGTGTTTGTGAACCCTGTATTGTTTATTAGTACTGCCGCTTTTGGTGTGTGGTCAGTCTTGAGAACGGTCTATGTTAATGTCTATCCACTCAATTCAGTCTGTATATTTTGAAGTATCCATATCATATTTTTTGTGAGGATGGTCTATCAATTATGGTTACACTCCAATATCTGTATGCATTACAGGGTTTATCGCACCCACCAGGATTTCGAGCCCCATGGATGTTCGGTCCATACGATTTGTCACGACCTTTGGACTGTCCTGCTTGTGGGAGTAGGCGGGGGCCCTGCATGCCACGCGTAGTTGAACGATCAATCTTCTGTTTAGTACTTCAACATAGTGATTTCCTGGTAAGGATTCACTCGTGTCACATCAAGTAAATCTTATTGATTTACTGTCTAAATCTAATTGATTTAATGTCATGTTTTCTTTCTTTTCCTGCAATTTTACGATGCAGGTTTTGCCATGTGACATTCATCACAGAATAAACCGTTTGGTTTGCTCTACGATGGCTATTTTTGCAGGTTTCACTTCTTATGTCATGTCAGTAACAAAGGCACTGTCCATCACTTATATTACTGGAAAAAATTGGATCAGTCTGTTGTCTGAGTACAAGCTGAATCCCTATGATGAACTGCAGTTTGGTTTAACAAAAACGCCACAATTAGTCCTTCTCGCGTTTAAAATAAATGAAGAAAAAGACTGGATCATGGTCACGGATCCTAGTCAAGTTAGAAAGCTGATCATAGCAGACCAGACACGATCGCCGCTGTCACGCACAGATCGAGCACCGGCAGTTGCTCTAGCACTAACAGCGGCAGCAGCTCAGTCTGATCCAGCTGAGGATTGGGCACCGACCGCGTCAGCGGATCAGCCTGATCTACCGGAGGATCGGGCATCGACACCGGCACCTGCTCCGACACCGGCACCAGCTCTACAAGGAGCACCATCTCCGGCAGCAGCAGCGGCTTCGGCACCTGCACCAACACTTGCACCTGCATCTGCTCCGGCCCGTGCAGTTGCACCGGCAACAGACTGGGCTGCAGTTCGCACTTCATATACCAAAGTCCTTACAAAAACCGACATGTCCACCTTCTTGGTAAGCATTGGCCGCCCAAGTGCTTCGTTCTTTTTTCTTTCCATGTTCTTTCACATGATTCACTGTGTTGATCTAACTGTTTGGGTATGTCTTCTTGTTTGCAAACAGAGAATTCCTAGAGCAACGAGGGAGTCGTTCAACAATCCGGGCGACCACGGCCAAGTTTCTCTTACCATGCGCAGCCTTGGTGTGAATGAACCTGCTCAATATATCGTAAGTACAAAGGATGGTCACATGATGGTTGATGCTAAAGGATGGTCAAGGTTCAAATCTAAATCATATCTTGCGGTAGGGGATTTAGTCAAAATCAAACTTTCTCAGCAAGGAAAGCTGGTCCAAATCAACTTTGAAATTCTTCAGTAGCAGCACGCAACTGCCTAACTGATCTATCCTCCGAGAGATTTTGATGTAATAATGTGGCATGATGAAACAAGTGTCCTGTGTGTATAAGTAGTATGATAGTATTATTTATCACATGGTATATCATTGATAGAATTGCAACTCTGATTGCTGGTTAGGAACTGTCGTTCGATTTCATTCCAACAACTTCCGTGCTTTATTCAATTTTGTGTATTCGCCTTGCGACAGCATCTAAAACCAGCGCCGTACTGATCGCTTGCAATATGAAAAGTGCTGAGGTAGAACACATGGGCCCCCAAACATGCAGGGTCGGCCTGCGGCCCAAAGTACAGAACCTGGTTTCGAGAAGCACTAGCTCAGTGCAAAAGTGGCGCCCTCCTCCTGCTGTGGGTTGGGCGAAGATGAATGTTGATGCTGCGTTATCTTGCAATGGTGAAAGGAGAGCCCTGGCAGTTGTGAGTCGGGATCATACAGGCTACTTCCTTGGAGCATCGGCACTGGTGTGCGAAAGTGTTACTGATCCAGAGATCCTAGAGGCAATGGCATGTTGCGAGGGGCTATCTCTGGCTCTTGACTTAAACCTGCAACAAGTTCATATTAGCACCGATTGTTCAGCAACAGTCAAGCATATTGGAGAGGCATACTTGGGGCCCAGCAAAGTTATTATGGACGAGATCAAGATGAAGAAGAATATGTTCCAAACCATGGAGATCATACATGAAAAACGCGAGTGTAATGTTGAAGCGCATGTGCTCGCAAAAGCTGCTACTTCTTTGCCCTGTGGATGCCATCTTTGGCTCACAAGAACCCCCGAAATTATTTGTATACCTATGACTGTTAATCTTCAATAAAGCAGCTTTTATCCCTCAAAAAAACCATCTGAGTATTATATTCTCAGCTGAACCCCCATAATGCCCGTGCATTGCAGAGGGAGTATTTTTCTCGGCAAGGTGAGTCTGTGATATAAAAGATTTGTATATTTCTTTATAGAGGGAGTATCTCTCTGTCAAAAAATATATTTATGTGTAACTAGTTACTCCTGTCTTTCTACTTCCTTTTGCTGATATGCGGGGCAACCGACAACGGGGTCCACGTGCCATATGCACAAATTAGAGTGCACAACTTCACGATAGACACACTCCGGTCGTAGCGCCGCAGTAATGCCCAATGAGCCGTCAAATCACAACCCCCCCCATTCCAGCTTTAGCAGTAAGCTGGACGGACGAAGCGGCAATATTTCACTGGGCCTGAATCCCTTTATCCCTCGTCTTCTTGTTCAGAGAAAACCCCCTCTCGGCGATTGCATAGGGTTTTCTCATGGAGAACTAGGTACGAATTCTTCATCCATCCCCGATAAACCCAAGTCCCTTGGTCGCAGGTAATCCTAGGATGGCAGCCGCCACCATTGATGCATTTTTCTTCCTACTGAATCTAGTGTGTTTCATTTGCAGTGCCCAAAGTGCGAGTACCCTACAGGTTTCTGCGCCCTCGGTGAGACGCCACACTTGTTCCTTCTCATCCTAACACAGCATTCTAAAACGCGCACAGTATGTTCCTAGAATCCTCTTTTCTATCCGGGAGGGTGGGGTTTTTTTGAACATGCTGTGTTCTCATATTATTTTTCCTGCAGTGTATTATTTGCTCTGCCAGAACAGATGTACTCAAGATGCTCGGCCTTGCCATAACTGAATACACTAGTTTAATGGTCACAGTGAAGACAAGCCATGGATATAAGTTCCAAGTTGGGTTCATGAACCAAGAAGATCGCTGCTTTTTTATGACCGAACTTGGATAAACTTTCTCGAGTGTTACGGACTGAAAGTTGGCGCACGAATGTTGATGGAAATAGAAGAACCTGGTCTCATCTTCACTGGGATCTTCCACCCTGACGTCGTTCCAATTGTTCATCCATGTCAGTTTTGTATCTGGTTCTTGCTTGTTTCCTCGATTACTTCTTAATCCACCTATTCTGTCTAACTAATCACAATTTAACTTTAGAAGTAGCAACGAATCTCTCACGAAGATGCTACTTCTAACTAATATTTTCTTATAATTGGTGGCACGTGTAGGTCTTTTCAGAGTAAAGTGGTCTGCTCGTTTGTTACTTTGTAATAACTCGGCTGTTACTAATGGCACTGAAGTTGACTGGATCGACATCCACAAGTTCCTACGCTTTATTGATCGTCTTGAGGTCCTTGTGGGGCGTTTCAATGGTGGAAGGCCACGTGGGATATGTGTGCCACTGTTGCACTCGTTGAACAGGTCCAACTGTGTCGAGAAACTTATGGTACGAGCTGTTTTATGTTATATATGTTGTTCATAAACTATTGTTTATACACAGTTTTACAGCTGTGATCTTCTTGAAACAGGAACTGCCGAGTTCTATTGTTCCTATACAGATGCCTGACCATGGTCGGGTCAGACTTGCGCTTGGTCACAATATGATGTTTATGTCGACCTACTCAATTCCCCTTGGAGGTGAAAAGATACTTATTCATGGGTGGTCTCAAATAATGAAGGCCCGTCCATCTTGGAGAATAGGACAGAAGATTATGTTCATGCTTTTCCATGGCTCTAAAGCGAATATCCTGTTTATTGACCATGTTGCGAGATGAAGCCGCTTTCAGAAGGTTGTGGATGCGCGGGGTGGCGCCTGGGCCTTGTCCTGGGCTTGGCGGCCTCACCCTTGGTTAACTGTAGGCGAAGTAGCACTGTTTGAGGCGTGCTTTGTACGGTTGAACCTATATAAGTACTCATACTGCTTTCAGCTTTGGTTGTTAAGTGCCCCTGCTGGTTTCAGTTAAGGTTGTTAAGTACTACAGTATGTCGTGTTTCTTCAGTCCTGTCTTCCTCCAGCCGCCATAACCAAACCAGCACCGGCGGGGCCTCCTGCTTCCGCCTCCCACAGCTGGCTGCGCCTCAGCGCACACATCGCCGCCCCACCATCTCCTAAATCGTTAACGCCGACGTCCTCTGCGCGCTTTGGTGTGCTCGCCGCGGCGCCGCCCTCTCGCGTTGTCAACATGGTCAACAAACAACAGGAATCGGCAGAAGTACGTGGAGAGGATGACAGTAGGGGCCCACCATGTCAGCGTATGGAAAAATAAAATGCTTCCTCCTAGTGTTTTCCTGACATCGGGGACCCACGGCATTGAGAGCATATATACTCAATAGACAAGAGAACAGCACAAGATCGGCTGACACCTGGGACGTAGCTACTCGAGCAGTATTTTTTTTGTTTGGTATTGTTGAGACGGAGCAGGGTTTGAACTGGGTTGTGGCCCGTCTAGCCCAGGCTTATATTTTATGTTCACCATGTGACCAGCCCAGCTATTTTTTCTTTGTGAAAATGAGCCCAGTTTATTTTTTCTGAAGAATACCCAATCCAGGCCTACTTATTTTTCTACGCCCTGATGGGCTGCAACTCTTTCAAGATGCCTGCAAATCTTGAAAGTAATATGAAATGTGCTGTAAATATAAAAACAGATGACAAATTGGCAATTACTTTATAATTTCTGAATTTTATTACATTTTCAGATTCATATTTCACTGGGTATTAACCTAATTTAAATATATCTTCAAAGTACTTTAAATCTGGCTGGACATTTCGGTATTAAAAATAGTTTGGAA
Organism: Triticum urartu; assembly: GCF_003073215.2. Lineage (NCBI taxonomy): Eukaryota > Viridiplantae > Streptophyta > Magnoliopsida > Poales > Poaceae > Triticum > Triticum urartu. The sequence goes on from NC_053028.1 coordinate 218,771,201, forward strand.
CCCACAGAAATATGCAAAATTGGCCCTGGCCAGCCAAAAAAATGACTGCAATAAATTGCATAAGAAGTTTCCATGAGCTATATAAATTATTAAAAAAAGAGGGAGTGGTCTGACTTGTGGGCCTGTTTAGTTGACGTGTATGCAAGATTTTTTTAGTTATTATATACGTCAACAAACGATTCTAGCAGACGTAACCGTTGGATGTCAATCCAACGGCCGTCGTGTTTCTTCAATCTCTGATCTTCTTGCTCCAGCCGCCAAAGCAGCGCCGGCGGGACCGCCAACTCCCGCCTCCCGTGGCCGGCTGTGCTGCCGTGCAGGCCTCAGCGCCCCCTACTACTCCCACCGCTGGCCAAGGCATCCCTCTACTCACCCACACCCCCTGTTATTCTGCGGCGACGACAGCCTCACACCGCAGCCGAACCGGTGAATGCTCGTACTCCTCTCCGCGTGGGCATCCACTGCTGCGTCTTCCCCGGTTCCGCGTCGTCCCCTTCCTATGCCTCGCCGTCGTCCACCGCCGTGGTGCTCTCGGCGTGGCGTGGTCAATGTGGTCAACGACCGACTTCCATCGGAAGAGTGCTGTACGTGGAGAGGCTGACAGCTGGGTCCACGGCAGCCGCAAGGAAGTGCCTCCTTATTACGCGCAAAATAATTATTCCTCCACCTGACAGCGGGGACCCACCGGACGGGCCACCAGTATTTTGCGAAAAAATCGTTTCCCCCTGACTGCTGGGACCCACTGGACGGGCCACTGTATTTCGCGAAAAAAACGTTCCCCCCGCTGTCAGCTCAGACCCACCGGACGTGCCCCCTTATTACGCACAAAAAAATGAATACTCCCCCGGCTAGCTGCGACCCACCTTGGTGGGAGGCTGACTTTTGGGCCTACTAAGTTGACGGGGACGAAGGGCTTTGTCAACTTAGTCAATATGAACGATTCTAGCTCCAGTGACCGTACAATGTCCATCCAACGGCCGTAGTGCTTCTTCAACCTCTGGTCTTCTTGCTCCAGCCGCCCAAAGCAGCGCCGGTCGTGCCGCATGCTCCTGCCTCCCGTGGTCGGCTGTGCTGCCGCGGAGGCCTCACCGCCCCCCTACTATTCCCATCGCTAGCCAGGTCCTGCGGCGACGGCAGCCTCACACCGCAGCCGAACCGGTGAACCCTCGTACTCCTCTCCGCGCGGGCTTCCACTGCCACGTCTTCCCCGGCTCCGCGTCGTCCCCTTCCTAGGCCTCGCCGTCGTCCACCGCCGTGGTGCTCTCGGCGCAGTGTGGTCAATGTGGTCAACGACCGACTTCCACCGGAAGAGTACTGTGCGTGGAGACGCTGACAGCTGGGTCCACGGTCGCAGCAAGGAAGTGCCTCCTTATTACGCGCAAAATAATTATTCCTCCACCTGACAGCGGGGACCCACCGGACGGGCCACCGTATTTCGCAAAAAAAACGTTTGCCCCTCACTGTTGGGACCCACCAGCTACATCTTCGCACGCAAGGAAGTGCCTGACAGTCGGGACCCACCTGGTCGAAGCGTACGTAGCGTTGTCATTCTGGTCGCGAACGTGTATGTACATATATACTGGTCGATGTAGAGGCGCGCACGTGTCGCAGTAGAGGCGCGCACGTAGCATGTACACGTACGTACAGCGGCCAGGGTGCAAGAAAGAAAATACGTCCACGTATGTGTACATATGGGCGGGGTCTCGAACGCCTACTCGCGCATACGTACAGCCAGGGCTCATGTACATGGCTGGGTCGGAACGGAGAAACAGCGTCGTCATCGTGTTCATGGGGAGGCAACGGAATGCGTCGTGTTCATGGGGAGGCAATGGAATGCGTTGTGTTCATGGTGAGGCAACGGAATGCGTCGTGTTCATCGGGAGGGCTTGGACGGAACAGGCGATGGAAACAAGGCCTAGCGTACCGCAGAACGGAGGAAACGGCCTTGTGTTCGACCGACCACGTTCGAAACGGGATCCTGTTGATCGAGAGGGGTTTGGCGTACCGCAAAACGGAGGAAACAGACCTCCTATGGTCGAAATGGGGGTCCTGTTCATCGGGAGGGGTGTGGCGTACCGCAAAACGGACGAAACGGACCTCCTACGACCGAAACGGGGGTCCTGTTCATCGGGAGGGGTGTGGCGTACCGCAAAACGGGACTCCACGGGATACTTTTCATCTCCATCGTCGACCCCCTCCATCCTCCACGAGCTACTGTTCATCCACCGTCGACCTCCTCCAGCCTCCACCTACGACTGTTCATCCACGGGCTCCTGTTCATCCAGCCTCCACCGTGCGCTACTCCACCGGCTACTGTTCAACCAGCCCTCTCCACGGGCTCCTGTTCAACCACCCCTCCACGGGCTACTGTTCATCCTGCCCTCCATCGTCTACTGTTCATCCTACCCTCCACGGGGTGGTCCTGTTCATCCATCCCTCCACAGGGTCCTGTTCATCCAACCCCAACCGGCTCGATCGATCGGGGTCGTGTTCATCCAGAGGCAACACCACGGGGTCCTGTTCATCCACCCCCACCGGGAACTGTTCATTACAAACCTCCCAAGAACACTCACTGTTCATCTAGAGGCAGCATCGATCGGCTTCAGTTAGCAGCAGTAGCGAAGGAATCGCTCGATCGTGTTCAATTAACAGCCATCGATCGATCGCTCGGGTTCAATAACACGTAGCCTGCAGTGCAATCGCTCGGGTTCAGTTAGAGCCCAACGCCTCGCTCGGGTTCAGTTAGAGCCAACGCCTCGCACACACGCACGTACGTGTACGAGAGAAATGCGCATCGCTCGGCCCCTGACCTCCCACCGTAACCGGGAACTCCCCGAAATTTTCCTCCCCCTCGCTTCTACCACGGTTTTTTCCGTCATGGACGGCCCAAAGAATGTCATGCAGCTGCGTCTCCGGCCCGCCCAGGACGAAAAGCCCATTTTCTGTCATGATTTTTTGTCATAGAAGTAGGAGCCCACCACATCTATGATGATACTGGGTTTTGTCACAATTTTATCGTCATAGAAGTGTCATATGTATGACAGGAAAAAAATTCGTTCGACCCAAAATGTCACGGATGTGTCTTTTTTTGTAGGGGGGGGGGCGGGCACCCCCCTAGTTGGAAACCCTAAGGGGGCCGCTGCCCCCCGAGGGGCCGCCCCCCCTCTAGATAGATCTAGGGGGCCGGCGCCACCTCCCCTTCCCCTATATATAGTGGGAGTTTTGGGGCCGCCAGAGACACGAGTCTCCCTCTCTCCTGGCGTAGCCCTACCCTTCCCCCTCCTCATCTGTCGCAGTGCTTGGCGAAGCCCTACTGGAGTGCCACGCTCCTCCACCACCACCACGTCGTCATGCTGCTGCTGGACGAAGTCTTCCCCAACCTCTCCCTCTCTCCTTGCTGGATCAAGGCGCGGGAGACGTCACCGGGCTGCACGTGTGTTGAATGCGGAGGCACCGTTGTTCGGTGCTTAGATCGGAATCGGCCGTGATCTGAATTGCTTCGTGTACGACTCCACCGACCGCGTTCTTGCAACGCTTCCGCATCGCGATCTTCAAAGGTATGAAGATGCACTCCCCTCTCGTTGCTAGTAAACTCCATAGATTGATCTTGGTGATGCATAGAAATTTTTTAATTTCTGCAACGATCCCCAACAGTGGCATCATGAGCTAGGTCTATGCGTAGTTTCTATGCACGAGTAGAACACAAATTGTTATGGGCGTCAATTTTGCCAATTTACTTGCCGTTAATAGTCTTATCTTGATTCGGCGGCATCGTGGGATGAAGCGGCCCGGACCGACCTTACACGTACGCTTACGTGAGACAGGTTCCACCGACTGACATGCACTAGTTGCATAAGGTGGCTAGCGGGTGTCTGTCTCTCCCACTTTAGTCGGATCGGATTCGAGGAAAAGGGTCCTTATGAAGGGTAAATAGAAATTGGCATATCACGTTGTGGTTTTGGCGTAGGTAAGAAACGTTCTTGCTAGAAACCTATAGCAACCACGTAAAAATTTGCAACAACAATTAGAGGATGTCTAACTTGTTCTTGCAGCATATGTCGTGTGATGTGATATGGCCAAAAGGATGTGATGAATGAGATTGATCGTGTTCTTGTAATAGGAATCACGACTTGCATGTCGATGAGTATGACAACCGGCAGGAGCCATAGGCGTTGTCTTAATTTATTGTATGACCGGCGTGTCAATGAAAACGCCATGTAATTACTTTACTTTATTGCTAACCGTTAGCTATAGTAGTAGAAGTAATAGTTGGCGAGACAACTTCATGAAGACACGATGATGGAGATCATGGTGTCATGCCGGTGACGATGATGATCATGACGCCCCGAAGATGGAGATCAAAAGGAGCAAAATGATATTGGCCATATCATGTCACTATTTGATTGCATGTGATGTTTATCATGTTTTTACATCTTATTTGCTTAGAACGAGGGTAGCATAAATAAGATGATCCCTCATTAAAATATCAAGAATTGTGTTCCCCCTAACTGTGCACCGTTGCTAAGGTCCGTTGTTCCGAAGCACCACGTCATGATCAGGTGTGATAGGTTCTAACATTCGCATACAACGGGTGTAAGCCAGATTTACACACGCAATACACTTAGGTTGACTTGACGAGCCTAGCATGTACAGACATGGCCTCTGAACACGGAAGACCGAAAGGTCGAACATGAGTCGTATAGAAGATACGATCAACATGAAGATATTCACTGATGATGACTAGTCCGTCTCACGTGATGATCAGACACGGCCTAGTTGACTCGGATCATGTATCACTTAGATGACTAGAGGGATGTCTATCTGAGTGGGATTTCATTAAATAATTTGATTAGATGAACTTAATTATCATGAACATAGTCTAAAACTTTGCAATATGTCTTGTAGATCAAATGGCCCACGCTAATGTTGCCCTCAACTTCAATGCGTTCCTAGAGAAAACCAAGCTGAAAGGCGATGGTAGCAACTACACGGACTGGGTCCGTAACCTGAGGATTATCCTCATAGCTGCCAAGAAAGCACATGTCCTAGAAGCACCGCTAGGAGATGCACCTGTTTTCCCAGCAACTCAAGACGTTATGAACGCCTGGAAGTCGCGTAGTGATGATTACTCCCTGGTTCAGTGCAGCATGCTTTACAACTTAGAACCGGGGCTCCAAAAGCGTTTTGAGCAGCACGGAGCATATGAGATGTTCCAAGAGCTGAAAATGGTTTTCCAAGCTCATGCCCGGGTCGAGAGATATGAAGTCTCCAACAAGTTCTACAGTTGTAAGATGGAGGAGAATAGTTCTGTTAGCGAACACATACTCAAAATGTCTGGGTTGCACATCCGCTTATCTCAGCTGGGAGTTAATCTCCCGGATGATGCGGTCGTTGACAGAATCCTCCAGTCGCTCCCACCTAGCTACAAGAGCTTTGTGATGAACTTCAATATGCAGGGGATGGAAAAGACCATTCCTGAGGTATATTCAATGCTGAAATCAGCGGAGGTGGAGATCAAAAAGGAACATCAAGTGTTGATGGTGAATAAAACCACTAAGTTCAAGAAAGGCAAGGGTAAGAAGAACTTCAAGAAGGATGGAAAGGGAGTTGCCACACCCAGTAAGCCATTTGCCGGGAAGAAGCCGAAGCATGGACCCAAGCCTGAGACTGAGTGCTTTTATTGCAAGGGAAACGGTCACTGGAAGCGGAACTGCCCCAAGTGCTTAGCGGATAAGAAGGCCGGCAATACCAAAGGTATATGTGATATACATGTTATTGATGTGTACCTAACCAGCGCTCGTAGTAGCTCCTGGGTATTTGATACTGGTGCGGTTGCTCATATTTGTAACTCAAAACATGAGCTGCGGAATAAGCGGAGAATGGCGAAGGACGAGGTGATGATGCGCGTCGAGAATGGTTCCAAGGTCGATGTGATCGCCGTCGGCACGCTACCTCTACATTTACCTACGGGATTAGTTTTAAACCTCAATAATTGTTATTTAGTACCAGCTTTAAGCATGAACATTGTATCTGGATCTCGTTTAATGCAAGATGGCTACTCATTTAAATCTGAGAATAATGGTTGTTCTATTTATATGAGAGATTTGTTTTATGGTCATGCCCCGCTGGTCAATGGTTTATTCTTATTGAATCTCGAACGTGATGTTACACATATTCATAGTGTGAATGCCAAAAGATGTAAGGTTGATAATGATAGTCCCACATACTTGTGGCACTGCCGCCTTGGTCACATTGGTGTCAAACGCATGAAGAAACTCCATGCAGATAGACTTTTGGAGTCTCTTTATTATGAATCACAAACCATGCCTCATGGGAAAAATGACCAAGACTCCATTCTCCGGAACAATGGAGCGAGCAACCAACTTATTGGAAATCATACATACTGATGTGTGCGGTCCAATGAGCGTCAAGGAATTTCAGAGTGAGGTTGAGAATCAACGTGGCAGGAAAATCAAGTTCTTACGATCAGATCGTGGGGGAGAATATTTGAGTCACGAATTTGGCACGCACTTAAGGAAATGTGGAATTGTTTCACAACTCACGCCGCCTGGAACACCTCAGCGTAATGGTGTGTCCGAACGTCGAAATCACACTCTATTGGATATGGTGCGATCCATGATGTCTCTTACCGACCTACCGCTATCATTTTGGGGTTATGCTTTAGAGACTGCCGCATTCACTTTAAATAGGGCTCCATCGAAATCCGTTAAGACGACACCGTATGAATTATGGTTTGGGAAGAAACCTAAGCTGTCGTTTCTGAAAATTTGGGGATGCGATGCTTATGTCAAGAAACTTCAACCTGAAAAGCTCGAACCCAAATCGGAAAATGCGTCTTCATAGGATACCCTAAGGAAACTATTGGGTATACCTTCTACCTCGGATCCGAAGGCAAGATCTTTGTTGCCAAGAATGGATCCTTTCTAGAGAAAGAGTTTCTCTCGAAAGAAGTAAGTGGGAGGAAAGTAGAACTTTATGAAGTATTGCCTCTTGAACCGAAGAGTAGCGCAGCTCAAGAAAATGTTTCCGTGGTGCCTGCACCGACTAGAGAGGAAGTTGATGATGATGATCATGAAACTTCAGATCAAGTTGCTACTGAACTTCGTAGGTCCACAAGGACACGTTCCGCACCAGAGTGGTACGGCAACCCTGTCCTGGAAATCATGTTGTTAGACAATGGTGAACCTTCAAACTATGAAGAAGTGATGGCGGGCCCGGATTCCGACAAATGGCTTGAAGCCATGAAATCCGAGATAGGATCCATGCATGAAAATGAAGTATGGACTTTGACTGACTTGCCCGATGATCAGCGAGCCATATAAAATAAATGGATCTTTAAGAAGAAGACAGACGCGGATGGTAATGTAACCATCTATAAGGCTCGGCTTGTCGCTAAGGGTTATCGACAAGTTCAAGGGGTTGACTACGATGAGACCTTCTCACCCGTAGCGAAGTTGAAGTCTGTCCGAATCATGTTAGCAATTGCCGCATTATATGATTATGAGATATGGCAAATGGACGTCAAAACGGCATTCCTTAATGGTTTCCTTAAGGAAGAACTGTATATGATGCAGCCAGAAGGTTTTGCCGATCCTAAGAATGCTGACAGGGTGTGCAAGCTCCAACGCTCAATCTATGGGCTGGTGCAAGCATCTCGGAGTTGGAACATTCAATTTGATGAGATGATCAAAGCGTTTGGGTTTACACAGACTTATGGAGAAGCCTGTGTTTACAAGAAAGTGAGTGGGAGCTCTGTAGCATTTCTCATATTATATGTGGATGACATATATTGATGGGAAATGATATAGAACTCTTGGAAAGCATAAAGGCCTACTTGAATAAGTGTTTTTCAATGAAGGACCTTGGAGAAGCTGCTTACATATTAGGCATCAAGATCTATAGAGATAGATCGAGACGCCTCATTGGTCTTTCACAAAGCACGTACCTTGAAAAGATATTGAAGAAGTTCAATATGGATCAGTCCAAGAAGGGGTTCTTGCCTGTATTGCAAGGTGTGAGATTGAGCACGGCTCAATGCCAGACCACGGCAGAAGATAGAGAAAAGATGAGTGTCATCCCCTATGCTTCGGCCATAGGGTCTATTATGTATGCCATGCTGTGTACCAGACCTGATGTAAACCTTGCCGTAAGTTTGGTAGGAAGGTACCGAAGTAATCCCGGCATGGAACACTGGACAACGGTCAAGAATATCCTGAAGTACCTAAAAAGGACTAAGGATATGTTTCTCATTTATGGAGGTGACGAAGAGCTCGCCGTAAAGGGTTACGTCGATGCTAGTTTCGACACAGATCTGGATGACTCCAAGTCACAAACCGGATACGTGTATATTTTGAATGGTGGGGCAGTCAGCTGGTGCAGTTGCAAACAAAGCGTCGTGGCAGGATCTACATGTGAAGCGGAGTACATGTCAGCCTCGGAGGCAGCACATGAAGCAATCTGGATGAAGGAGTTCATTACCGACCTAGGAGTTATTCCTGATGCGTCGGGCCCGATGACTCTCTTCTGTGACAACACTGGAGCTATTTCCCTTGCCAAGGATCCTAGGTTTCACAAGAAGACCAGGCATATCAAGCGTCGCTTCAACTCCATTCGTGAAAATGTTCAAGATGGAGACACAGAGATTTGTAAAGTGCATACGGACCTGAATGTCGCAGATCCGTTGACTAAACCTCTTCCACGAGCAAAACATGATCAACACCAGAACTCTATGGTTGTTCGATTCATCACAATGTAACTAGAATATTGACTCTAGTGCAAGTGGGAGACTATTGGAAATATGCCCTAGAGGCAATAATAAAATGGTTATTATTATATTTCCTTGTTCATGATAATTGTCTATTGTTCATGCTATAATTGTGTTATCCGGAAATCGTAATACATGTGTGAATACATAGACCACAACATGTCCCTAGTGAGCCTCTAGTTGACTAGCTTGTTGATCAATAGATGGTTATGGTTTCCTGACCATGGACATTGGATGTCATTGATAACGGGATCACATCATTAGGAGAATGATGTGATGGACAAGACCCAATCCTAAGCCTAGCACAAGATCGTGTAGTTCGTATGCTAAAGCTTTTCTAATGTCAAGTATATTTTCCTTAGACCATGAGATTGTGCAACTCCCGAATACTGTAGGAATGCTTTGGGTGTGCCAAACGCCACAACGTAACTGGGTGGCTATAAAGGTGCACTACGGGTATCTCCGAAAGTATCTGTTGGGTTGGCACGAATCAAGACTGGGATTTGTCACTCCGTATTACGGACAGGTATCTCTGGGCCCACTCGGTAAGACATCATCGTAATGAGCTCAATGTGACTAAGGGGTTGGTCACGGGATGATGTGTTACGGAACGAGTAAAGAGACTTGCCGTAACGAGATTGAACAAGGTATCGGTATACTGACGATCGAATCTCGGGCAAGTGCTATACCGGTAGACAAAGGGAATCGTATACGGGATTGATTGAATCCTTGACATCGTGGTTCATCCGATGAGATCATCGTGGAACATGTGGGAGCCAACATGGGTATCCAGATCCCGCTGTTGGTTATTGGCCGGAGAGATGTCTCGGTCATGTATGCACAGTTTCCGAACCTATAGAGTCTACACACTTAAGGTTCGATGAAGCTAGGGTTATAGGGAGTAGATGTACGTGGTTACTGAATGTTGTTCGGAGTCCCAGATGAGATCTCGGATTTCACAAGGAGTTCTAGAATGGTCCAAAGGTAAAGATTTATATATGGGAAGTCCAGTTTCAGTCATCGGAAAGGTTTCGGGGTTTATCGGTATTGTACCGGGACCACCGAAGGGGTTCCGGGGGTCCACCGGGAGGGTCCACCTGCCCCGAAGGACCAAATGGGCTGTAGTTGGGTGGGAACCAGCCCCTTAGTGGGCTGGTGCACCCCCCCCCCCCAAGGGCCCAAGGCGCCTAGGGTTGGAAACCCTAGGGGGCGTTGCCCCCCGGGGGGGCGGGCGCCCCCTAGTTGGAAACCCTAAGGGGGC